>NC_071338.1:33750000-33995000 GCF_027744825.2 Synchiropus splendidus | reverse complement strand
TGTGTCGGCTGCGGAGAGAAGGGCTTCCACTATTTCACCGAGTTCTCTCAACATATGAACCTGAAGCTCAGCAGCCAGCCCATGAAGCAGAAGCACTTGAAATACCACCTGCACAGAAACAGCCAGGGCCTTCTGGTGCGGGGGGCGCCCATCTGCTGGAGGGCACACGGTGAGACCTGCACTTCCTGCCAGCGCAGGAGCCGCTTCTTCACACCTGCAGCAACTCAATTGTTCAAGTCTTCAACGCACATGTCTGGACTCTGCGTGGTCTCATCCAGCATCTTGACAAATTTCAGATGGCCGTGCCAAGGCGCCGGGGTCGAGTCCCGCCAAGAGACACGTGACCTCAGAGCAACACGCACCAAATAAGGCGGCACACGCACCTGGCAGCTGCGCAGGTGAGAGACAACTTCTTCTGGTTGTGGCTCAGAGCGCCTGTGGCCTTCCTGAGCTGCACGGGTCGAGGCCTGGGTCGGTAGCGGGGACTGTTTCAGACGGGGATTAGGTTTGGCACCTCCAGGTACCGTATTGGTGCCGCGCACGGCAGCGACTCCACCAAGTGCACGAGCAGCTCTGCTCAGCCTCCAGCGTGTTTCCAATGACGTTTCATGGAGGTGCAGCTGGAGAGTCTCTGAACCTGAGTCACTGTATTTATCCGGAGGGAAATTGCTTTTCCATCCAACTCCTGCTCAACATATAAGAGTCATGTAGAAACAGAGATGGAATGTCACTCAAACAAACATGCAAGATAAAGACAGAGAACCATCTACTCGATGAACAGTGTATTCACATAAGCAGCTCATCATGGAGTGGCTTGGACTCCCTCACTGTGTCAAGCTCTCTCCTCTCTGACGCCTCAGCCAGTGAGTCCCGCCTCACTCTGCTGCGTGTTTCCAGCCGCTGTTGCTCACACTGCACCGTTCATGCTGGAGATCCCGTCCCATCCAGTGTCAGAACATGTTTATTCATTATGGAGAGGTGCCCGTAGCGTCCGCTGACCCCTGCTGGCCAGGAGCAGCGCACGTGACTGTGCAACTGTGTATTCAGTCAAAGTGATGTCACTTCAGGTGTCGACTCAAACGCTCCGACCGCTGAGGCCGCTCACGTGCCGACGAACGGGAACCACGTGGCGCCCCCCTCCGGACCAGGGAGACCCCAGGCTGCAGGTATGACGTCACCAGAACGTACACGCTGTACAGCTGTTACCAAGACAAGACATCAAGTACTTCCCAGAAGCCACTGGTGTCCCATCCCACCGTGTTTGTTGGGCCCTTGTGCGGTGGCGTCAGTTCAAAGTAACACCAGCTCATGTGATCTCTCTCTGGCTCCGAGAGCCCTGGGGGTGTCATCCTTCACACGTGCGCCTGAGTGTGTGTCTTTTGTCTTCACCGACACTCGAGGCTTTCAGCTCTCCCTCTGTTATTCGTTCCACTCTCTCTTGTTGCTTGTGTCTTTCCACCATAAAGTCGGCAGTAAAGACTTTCTCTGAAGGCAGAGCTTCCTTCCTGTCAGTCAGGCTTTTATTGGGGTGACTTTTATTGGACGCGCTGCTGCATCCCCGCTGAAGGTCTGTGACGATGAGAGGCCACAGTCTGAACGTGGAGAGACACCTCTGTGTGTGTGTGTGTTCGTCCTGTAGCTCTTTGACGACTGGCACTCTCTCAATATTTCTCTGGGTCGCTGACTGTCTAAGAGCTGTGACAGAGAAACCCACTTACAACGTGGCAAAACATGAAGAAGCAGACTGAGAAATGGCTGAGACGATCGCAGTAATGCTAAGAATAGCGACACTCTTGGAACAGAAACGCGGCACTGGTGACACCGGCAGCAACCCGCCGCCGCAACACGCTGCCTCTGAGTCTCGCTTTCTCCCGTTGAGCTGGGGGCGTGGCACCTTTGTCCTCTCAGGTTAGTGGACGCCGCAAGAGGTCCAGGTTACTGTCAGTCCCGGAGTCAGCAGCAAGTTGGTTGGAAATCTGGAAACATTGGGGATGTAATGGGACGCCTCCTGTAGGTGAAGAAAACCTGAGGTCTGCCACTGACTCACAGGAACGTCAGCCTTCTGCAGATGTATTTCACTAACATCTCACTACGACGAGGTCCCTCTTCTTCAGGAGCTCTTGCTGGACCACCCAAAAAGCGGCACAAAGGTTGGTCCCCAGATTCCCACCAGGACACGGTGAAGTCGCCGCCCTCCTCCTCTGCCACTTCACTGCCCCCCGCCCCCCCGACCCGACCAGGTGAGGCAGACACACCTGTGGTGGTGAAGAGTTCTTTGAATGATCCCTGCCGATCCTCCTCAGCAGAGTCGGGGACCCCCGTCTGCTCCTCTCAGGGGGGTCCCCCAGACCCCCCAGTGGCCGTGCCGGAGCAGCTGCTGCACACCTGTGGGCTGCAGCCGGTGCTCTTCACAGGTGAGAACCAGGGGCGACGTCAAGCCTGCAGCACGTTTGCCCCGTTACTTGAGCTAATCTGCACGGTTGCTAACTGTGTGCGGTGTCCTGTGAGCGTCAGGTGAGCAGCCATAAAGCTGCTGCTGCTCGGCCAGGTGACCCTCACCTGCCGGACTCACTCCAGGCGTCTGCTGCAGATGTTGCTGACCTCTGTTGTTTGGCCCAGGTCACGGTGCTCTTCCTCAGCTGACTGGAAACGTGAAGGAGGTCCTGGTCAGTTCTCTCCTCCAGACTTGCTACCTGAGCTCCCAGACGCTGCCCAGGTTCTACCAGCACTATGGACCGTCCCCTATCCAGCCACTGTCCACCGAGATGCAGATCCTGCTCACAGTCTACTACCTGGTTCAGCTCGGTCAGTCCAACACAAGCGGCGAGTTTCTCTGTCCAGCAGGGGGCAGCAGAGGTCCCGGATCTGTCATGTTAGAGCTGCAGCGCTTGAGGCTGAAGAACATCAACCTTGGTCTGATCTTTGACTCCACTCTTTTTGTCCTCGGCCTTGCCTCTTGTTGCTTGGACCAGTGGAGACCACAGCTGCTGTCAATGATTTTTAAATGACAAACATGTGAAATTCCTGAGGTAAAAGGCAACCGGTGAAGTCTTCTCCAGCACTGAGCTCTAGGGGCTTTTCACTCTGCGGATTCTGTCCCGAGACAAAGTGCGTGAACACAAGTGAACCGGGTGGAGAGCTGCACTTGGTCCCGGGGGTCCAGCTCAGGTGACTCGCCTCCAGATGCTGGAAGCTGGGTCTGGACTTCCCTGAGGAACATCTTCTCCATCCTCAGTCATCTCTCTCACCGTGTTCAAGGTGTCGTGAGAGCACCTTCCCACCGCAGGCTCTTTGACATACAGTAGCATGGCTTGTTACGTGTCCTGATCTGAAGTAGTGCTCTTTTTCTCCTTCTCCAAGAAGGAGTGTGGCACGTTCATGCAAGGTGTTTTCTGCTCTGAGTTTCTTTCCCGAAGCAATTTTGAAACTCTGATTTCTTGTGTGAAGGCCCTGATCAAGTTCCGCTGATTGAGGACCTGGAGCAGATTTTCATGAGGTCGTGGAGAGAGTCCCACCTGAGTGAGATCCGGCAGTCCCAGCAGCCTCAGACACAGGGCCGACACTTTGCTGTTGAGGTGACTTCCTTCCTTCCTCCATGTGTCATGGACTTGGAATGTGAATGAGGTCCAAATCACCTCACTGAAGAAGAATTGTGTTGCTTCTCACCCTGCGGCTTCTGTCTCGGGAGTCTGGTCACCTCAGAACGGAGCTGAGCCAGGGCTGGAACAGCAGGTGGCGTTTCACAGCCAAAACTAAACGTGAAAGAGTCTTGTCATGTTGACTGACCTCAGTGTTCTGGGAGTTGTCGACCGCCCAGACAGCCATGTATCATGTTTGTGAGGAGTCGCGCCCAGTCGCCTCTCTCCGGAGACAGAGTCCGCGGTGTGAGAAGCCCCTCAGTGAACTCAGGTGTCCTCGCAAGAGCCTGGAAGTGATGTTGACGTGCATGTTGTCTGCTGCTCCCAGAGCTGCAGTGTCCTGCCTGGAGCGCCGGGGCGTCCCTCCTTCTCGGCGCCCGGCCAGCAGGCCGTGACCCCGGCCCAGCTGCCCTGGCTCGCCCAGCTGGCCGCGTCCTCCAGCGGGGACGGGGTGACGGTGCTGACCGGATCTCTGGCTGAGGCGCTGCAGCAGACCCTCCTCCGGCTGAAGGACGGACACTTCTCCAACACCAGCTACGTGGTCATCATCGCCACGGCCCCCGGACAGGAAACCCAGTCTTGTGTGGTGGTGACAGGTGGGGGTGGCGCTTGTGCCCAGGTGCAGGTTGGGAGCCCTGCTGACGCTTGTGTGCTGGCCGCAGGAAAGCAGCAGTGCCGCGCTCTGGCGGAGGGAATGTTCAGCCCCGGTGACAGTCTGAGAGAGATCAGCCGGCAGCTGTCCACCGCTGCTGCCCAGGAGCTCATCCAGTGCTGCAACTCCCTTGGGCAAGGTAAGTGGAGGACCATCGCCCCCACCCACCCACACACCCGCACGCAGCAAGGTTTCTGGAGGACCACAGCAACTGCAACGTGCTGGTCCTCAGACGGAGACTTGGACTCGCTCCTGGATGATGCTGTGGTGGACAGCAGGGACTCGTCCAGCAGCCCGGTGTCCAGCCAGGAGAAAGGTCTCCAACAGGGGAGCAGCCCCGGAGGCTCCTGCCCAGGTATGAGAGCAGCCTCGGCAGGTGTCAGGCCAGAGGCGGAGCCTCAGCCAGACTCAGCCAGCTGTCTGTCGTCAGAGTACGCGGTGCAGTGGCAGGAGGTGCGGCCCGTCCAGCTGGCGGTGGCCAGGAAGCTCTTGTCCCACGTCTGTGCCATCGCAGACTCCAGCACCCAGAACCTGGACCTGGGCTCCTTCGACAGAGTCAGCTTCCTCATCTTGGTCCCTCCCTCCGAAGTCACCTTCCAGCAGACCGTGCTGCACCTGTGCGCCTCAGGTGAGAGGCGCCTGCCACCATGATGACGCCTTCCTCAGCAGCGGCGCTGAACCCAGGGCCTCCTCCGTCGTGTGTGTGTGGCAGGTGTTCTGCAGGAGCTGGGCAGCCTGGAGCAGGACTCTGGCTCTCAGCAGGATGCTGAGCGCTACGTGGTGAAGATGGATGTGAGGGCGCGGGCTAGGATCCATGGCTTCATCCAGGAAGCCAGCAGCAACTCCTACACGCTGTACATCCTGGTGCATGACCACGCCCACTGGGACATCAGCAGGTGGGAGAAGCCGGCGCGCAGAAGACGGTGGGCTGGAGCTGACCTCCCTCCGCTCTGCAGCGCCTCTTGCAGTGGCTCCGACAGCGGCATCGGTCTGGTGGACCGGCTCCTGAACTCCCGGCAGGTCAAGGACGCTCCCAACATCCTGGTCCTCCACGTCACCTCCTTCCCCTTCGCCCTGCAGACTCAGTGCACCCGCATCAGCCCCTACAACGAGATCCACTGGCCGTCCTCCTTCAGTAACGCAAGTGCTGCCTGCTTCCTCTGTGGTTTTGGCTTTAGTGCTGATGGTCCAGGGCCGATCTGTGTGTGCAGGACGTGGATTTGTACCACGAAAAGACTCTGTACTTCGGCGTGTCGGAGCTTCTGGAGTCGACCCGTCTGGGAGCGGGACTTCCCCTGCTGCGCTGCGACTCGTCTTTCGAGCAGATGGCGTCGTCTCTGGAGGAGAAGTATGGACAGCAGAGCTTCCTACCAGCAGATACCACGGTCAACCATGGCTTTTCCTCCAGGTTCCCTGAGCTGCACAGCACCGTGGTCCGCACCACGCTCCTGGTCCAGCACTACTGCGTGGCTCTGATGGCCGTGTCCGGCCGAGTCAGCGACTGCCACAGCCTGCAGAAGCACACGTCTGTGGAGACGCTGGAGATGGTCCAGGCTCTGCTGAGCGCTGCCCAGCAGTGCCCGGCGCACCACGGCCACATGCTCCTGCTGCGGATCCCGTCCTCTGCCATGGCGGCCTGGGCTCACCGCCGGCTCAGCAGAGTCCGCCGGCAGCTGGGGCTGGAGGAGACCTTCGAAATCATCCTGGGAAGCCCTGGCCACGCCCTGAGTGTGGGCGCCAGCTTCACGGACCAGATCAAGGTGCTTCTGCTTCTCTGTCCCTCGGCCTGTGGAAGCTGTGCCGGGGCTTCACTCTCACTCTCTTGTGCATCATTTAGGTCTGGCTTAAAATCCAGGATGCAGGATGGGTTCCTCGGACGTACCTGGAGCTGGAGGCGCTCCCCTGCATCCTCATACTCTCAGGTGCTGAACCGCTCGGCGAGTCTCTGCCCAGGTAGGACGCTTGCTGACGTCGCGCGTCTGTGGGACAGCACCAGTCAGTCCAGCTGAGCTCGTCGTATTCGCTCGTGTACCTCCATCCATGTGGTCCAACGTCGCACACACTCAGGCCAACACACACACACACTTGTCCTGTTAGGACACGGCACAGTTGGGCTCTCCCCCTGAACCTAACCATCCAAAACACATGGCTCACCTGAACCAAACTAAAACCCACTTAGAATCACCCAGTCATTTGGAGGTTTTCACCTTCAACTTTGCCCTTCACTTGTGGGGACCGCCAAACAGTCCGAACTGAGCCAGTTGCATTCACAAGGAGGAGTTATTCCCTGTGATCCAAGTGTCCAGCCAAATGGACCTTTCAGAGCTCATGTCGTCCTCTCTCTGGTTCAGACTGGTGTTCCTCAGCCCTGTATGAGCCACGACTCACTTCACGAGTGGACGCCACCTCACCAGAGGAAGTGCGCTTGTGCTTAGTCAGAAGTCCTGAGGAAAATCCCTGACAATGATTGAAAACATTGTAGCTCCTGACTCTTGACTCTTTTGGCACGTTATTGGCAGAGACAAAGAACAGAAAATACAGCAGACAATATGGCAAAATGTTTCATGATTTGTTGGAAATGACGATCTGGCATGTGTTTTCAAACTAGCTCGCATGTTTGTGGTCAGTGTCAGTTCGATCTGTTAATGGTATTTAGTAAAATGTCTTATCCACTCAATCATTTCAACAGGATCTAAGTGTGCAAAACTCTAAATAGATTGTTGAAAGAGTCAAATGAAAAAGTTCAGTCCCTGACGTTTTGTCTTTTAGTGGAATAATTGTTGTTTAGCTATGTTTTTCAGAGTTGTCTTCTCCTTCTAGAAAGTGGCTGTCCATCTTTGGCGTGACTTTATTCTGGCTTGGGGAGTTTCCAGACCAATCTAAATTCTTATTTCCGTCTTCACATTTTAGAGCACTTTTATTCGGTTCTGCGTTGAGACTCATCTGTGTTAGCTGTGTTATCTGTGCGGTGCAGACACCATTCTGTTGTGGGGTGAAGTGAGAGGCGCATCAGGGTTAAAGTTGGGCGTTTGACTGGCTTCTTTGCTGTGTGTGTGGGTGGGAAGAGGAGCACCAAGTGACGGAGGAGTCAGCATTGATCTACAGTGGATAGAAAGAACGCCGCCAGTGTATCCACATGGTCTCCTCACGCTGGCTGCTTGGAAACCCGCTCTTTGTTCATGATTGATGATGAATTGTTCATGATTTGATGTCATCATCTCGCCCACCTCCGTCTCTGGACAAAGGAGCTGAAACGGGATCCTTTCCCACAGTATACTGGTGGGAAAACAGAGGTTTAGACTGCAGTCAAAACATTTCCTGGGGATGTGGTACCCATCGTTTTTCTTTTCTTTCACAAGTAAATAGACAAATATAGAACTATAATCTAGTCGTGAAGAGCGCTGTATATTAAGCATGTTAACACTTTGAAGCAAAATAAATAACAAGCAACACAAGAGACAAAATCATTGAACGGTAAACAGGTCAAACCCAGGATGTAAACTTCACTCACTCTTCAATGACTTGTTGTGTGGTCCAGGGGGATCTGGGCTCCAGGTGCACATTGTGATGTCACATTGTCACATTTCAAGTCATCGTCATAACTGTTAACAATAATGACAATTCTCACCATGTATGAGTATGAATGGATAATAAAATGAGGAAGAAAGTGAGCGGCCAATGGATCTAATGACTGCCGTCCTCAGGTCTCTGAAGTACTGCGACCTGCGCGTCATCAGCTGCTCCTACCTCCAGCGCACCAGCCTGGAGCAGGAGCTGGGACTGGCCGCCTACCTGGTGAGGGCCGAGTCCAGCGCGCAGCACAACTGTGGTCCGGGGAGTGACGTCTTGGAGAGTGACGGCGAGAAACTCAGCAGCACGGACAACGAGGAGGAAGAGACGCGTGAGAGTGGTGAGATGAGTGAGAGCGGTGAGATGAGTGAGAGCGGTGAGATGAGTGAGAGCGGTGAGATGGGTGAGAGCGGTGAGATGAGTGAGAGCGGTGAGATGGGTGAGAGCGGTGAGATGAGTGAGAGCGGTGAGATGAGAGAGAGCGGTGAGATGAGTGAGAGCGGTGAGATGAGTGAGAGCGGTGAGATGAGAGAGAGCGGTGAGATGAGTGAGAGCGGTGAGATGAGTGAGAGCGGTGAGATGGGTGAGAGCGGTGAGATGGGTGAGAGCGGTGAGATGAGTGAGAGCGGTGAGATGAGAGAGAGCGGTGAGATGAGTGAGAGCGGTGAGATGAGTGAGAGCGGTGAGATGAGAGAGAGCGGTGAGATGAGTGAGAGCGGTGAGATGAGTGAGAGCGGTGAGATGGGTGAGAGCGGTGAGATGGGTGAGAGCGGTGAGATGAGTGAGAGCGGTGAGATGAGTGAGAGCGGTGAGATGGGTGAGAGCGGTGAGATGGGTGAGAGCGGTGAGATGGGTGAGAGCGGTGAGATGAGTGAGAGCGGTGAGATGAGTGAGAGCGGTGAGATGGGTGAGAGCGGTGAGATGAGAGAGAGCGGTGAGATGAGTGAGATGGGTGAGAGCGGTGAGATGAGTGAGAGCGGTGAGATGAGAGAGAGCGGTGAGATGAGTGAGAGCGGTGAGATGGGTGAGAGCGGTGAGATGAGTGAGAGCGGTGAGATGAGTGAGAGCGGTGAGATGAGTGAGAGCGGTGAGATGAGTGAGAGTGGTGAGATGAGTGAGAGCGGTGAGATGAGTGAGAGCGGTGAGATGAGTGAGAGCGGTGAGATGAGAGAGAGCGGTGAGATGAGAGAGAGCGGTGAGATGGGTGAGAGCGGTGAGATGAGAGAGAGCGGTGAGATGAGTGAGAGCGGTGAGATGGGTGAGAGCGGTGAGATGAGTGACAGCGGTGAGATGAGTGAGAGCGGTGAGATGGGTGAGAGCGGTGAGATGGGTGAGAGCGGTGAGATGAGTGAGAGCGGTGAGATGAGAGAGAGCGGTGAGATGAGTGAGAGCGGTGAGATGAGTGAGAGCGGTGAGATGAGAGAGAGCGGTGAGATGAGTGAGAGCGGTGAGATGAGTGAGAGCGGTGAGATGGGTGAGAGCGGTGAGATGGGTGAGAGCGGTGAGATGAGTGAGAGCGGTGAGATGAGTGAGAGCGGTGAGATGAGTGAGAGCGGTGAGATGGGTGAGAGCGGTGAGATGAGTGAGAGCGGTGAGATGAGTGAGAGCGGTGAGATGAGTGAGAGCGGTGAGATGGGTGAGAGCGGTGAGATGAGTGAGAGCGGTGAGATGAGTGAGAGCGGTGAGATGAGTGAGAGCGGTGAGATGAGTGAGAGAGGTGAGATGAGTGAGAGCGGTGAGATGAGTGAGAGCGGTGAGATGAGTGAGAGCGGTGAGATGGGTGAGAGCGGTGAGATGAGAGAGAGCGGTGAGATGAGTGAGATGGGTGAGAGCGGTGAGATGAGTGAGAGCGGTGAGATGAGAGAGAGCGGTGAGATGAGTGAGAGCGGTGAGATGGGTGAGAGCGGTGAGATGAGAGAGAGCGGTGAGATGAGTGAGAGCGGTGAGATGGGTGAGAGCGGTGAGATGAGTGAGAGCGGTGAGATGAGTGAGAGCGGTGAGATGAGAGAGAGCGGTGAGATGAGTGAGAGCGGTGAGATGGGTGAGAGTGGTGAGATGAGTGAGAGCGGTGAGATGAGTGAGATGAGAGAGAGCGGTGAGATGAGAGAGAGCGGTGAGATGAGTGAGAGCGGTGAGATGAGAGAGAGCGGTGAGAGCGGTGAGATGAGTGAGAGCGGTGAGATGAGTGAGAGCGGTGAGATGAGTGAGAGCGGTGAGATGAGTGAGAGCGGTGAGATGAGTGAGAGCGGTGAGATGGGTGAGAGCGGTGAGATGAGTGAGAGCGGTGAGATGAGTGAGAGCGGTGAGATGAGTGAGAGCGGTGAGATGAGTGAGAGCGGTGAGATGAGTGAGAGAGGTGAGATGAGTGAGAGCGGTGAGATGAGTGAGAGCGGTGAGATGAGTGAGAGCGGTGAGATGGGTGAGAGCGGTGAGATGAGAGAGAGCGGTGAGATGAGTGAGATGGGTGAGAGCGGTGAGATGAGTGAGAGCGGTGAGATGAGAGAGAGCGGTGAGATGAGTGAGAGCGGTGAGATGGGTGAGAGCGGTGAGATGAGAGAGAGCGGTGAGATGAGTGAGAGCGGTGAGATGGGTGAGAGCGGTGAGATGGGTGAGAGCGGTGAGATGAGTGAGAGCGGTGAGATGAGAGAGAGCGGTGAGATGAGTGAGAGCGGTGAGATGAGTGAGAGCGGTGAGATGAGAGAGAGCGGTGAGATGAGTGAGAGCGGTGAGATGAGTGAGAGCGGTGAGATGGGTGAGAGCGGTGAGATGGGTGAGAGCGGTGAGATGAGTGAGAGCGGTGAGATGAGTGAGAGCGGTGAGATGAGTGAGAGCGGTGAGATGGGTGAGAGCGGTGAGATGGGTGAGAGCGGTGAGATGAGTGAGAGCGGTGAGATGAGTGAGAGCGGTGAGATGGGTGAGAGCGGTGAGATGAGTGAGAGCGGTGAGATGAGTGAGAGCGGTGAGATGAGTGAGAGCGGTGAGATGAGTGAGAGAGGTGAGATGAGTGAGAGCGGTGAGATGAGTGAGAGCGGTGAGATGAGTGAGAGCGGTGAGATGGGTGAGAGCGGTGAGATGAGAGAGAGCGGTGAGATGAGTGAGATGGGTGAGAGCGGTGAGATGAGTGAGAGCGGTGAGATGAGAGAGAGCGGTGAGATGAGTGAGAGCGGTGAGATGGGTGAGAGCGGTGAGATGAGAGAGAGCGGTGAGATGAGTGAGAGCGGTGAGATGGGTGAGAGCGGTGAGATGAGTGAGAGCGGTGAGATGAGTGAGAGCGGTGAGATGAGAGAGAGCGGTGAGATGAGTGAGAGCGGTGAGATGGGTGAGAGTGGTGAGATGAGTGAGAGCGGTGAGATGAGTGAGATGAGAGAGAGCGGTGAGATGAGAGAGAGCGGTGAGATGAGTGAGAGCGGTGAGATGAGAGAGAGCGGTGAGATGAGTGAGAGCGGTGAGATGAGTGAGAGCGGTGAGATGAGTGAGAGCGGTGAGATGGGTGAGAGCGGTGAGATGAGTGAGAGCGGTGAGATGAGTGAGAGCGGTGAGATGAGTGAGAGCGGTGAGATGAGTGAGAGCGGTGAGATGAGTGAGAGAGGTGAGATGAGTGAGAGCGGTGAGATGAGTGAGAGCGGTGAGATGAGTGAGAGCGGTGAGATGGGTGAGAGCGGTGAGATGAGAGAGAGCGGTGAGATGAGTGAGAGCGGTGAGATGAGTGAGAGCGGTGAGATGAGAGAGAGCGGTGAGATGAGTGAGAGCGGTGAGATGGGTGAGAGCGGTGAGATGAGAGAGAGCGGTGAGATGAGTGAGAGCGGTGAGATGGGTGAGAGCGGTGAGATGAGTGAGAGCGGTGAGATGAGTGAGATGGGTGAGAGCGGTGAGATGGGTGAGAGCGGTGAGATGAGTGAGAGCGGTGAGATGAGTGAGAGCGGTGAGATGAGAGAGAGCGGTGAGATGAGTGAGAGCGGTGAGATGAGTGAGAGAGGTGAGATGAGTGAGAGCGGTGAGATGAGTGAGAGCGGTGAGATGAGTGAGAGCGGTGAGATGGGTGAGAGTGGTGAGATGGGTGAGAGCGGTGAGATGAGTGAGAGCGGTGAGATGAGTGAGATGAGAGAGAGCGGTGAGATGAGTGAGAGCGGTGAGATGAGTGAGAGCGGTGAGATGAGTGAGAGCGGTGAGATGAGAGAGAGCGGTGAGATGAGTGAGAGCGGTGAGATGGGTGAGAGCGGTGAGATGAGTGAGAGCGGTGAGATGAGTGAGAGCGGTGAGATGAGTGAGAGCGGTGAGATGGGTGAGAGTGGTGAGATGGGTGAGAGCGGTGAGATGAGTGAGAGCGGTGAGATGAGTGAGATGAGAGAGAGCGGTGAGATGAGTGAGAGCGGTGAGATGAGTGAGAGCGGTGAGATGAGTGAGAGCGGTGAGAGCGGTGAGATGAGTGAGAGCGGTGAGATGAGTGAGAGCGGTGAGATGAGTGAGAGCGGTGAGATGGGTGAGAGTGGTGAGATGGGTGAGAGCGGTGAGATGAGTGAGAGCGGTGAGATGAGAGAGAGCGGTGAGATGAGTGAGAGCGGTGAGATGGGTGAGAGCGGTGAGATGAGTGAGATGAGTGAGAGCGGTGAGATGAGTGAGATGAGTGAGAGTGGTGAGATGAGTGAGATGAGAGAGAGCGGTGAGATGAGTGAGAGCGGTGAGATGAGTGAGAGCGGTGAGATGAGTGAGAGCGGTGAGATGAGTGAGAGCGGTGAGATGAGTGAGAGCGGTGAGATGAGTGAGAGCGGTGAGATGAGTGAGATGAGAGAGAGCGGTGAGATGAGTGAGAGCGGTGAGATGAGTGAGAGCGGTGAGATGAGTGAGAGCGGTGAGAGCGGTGAGATGAGTGAGAGCGGTGAGATGAGTGAGAGCGGTGAGATGAGTGAGAGCGGTGAGATGGGTGAGAGTGGTGAGATGGGTGAGAGCGGTGAGATGAGTGAGAGCGGTGAGATGAGAGAGAGCGGTGAGATGAGTGAGAGCGGTGAGATGGGTGAGAGCGGTGAGATGAGTGAGATGAGTGAGAGCGGTGAGATGAGTGAGATGAGTGAGAGCGGTGAGAGTGGTGAGAGTGGTGAGATGTGAGCGCTCGATGTCCGTCCTCCTCACGCACCTGTCCTCTGCAGCAGAGTCTCCAGGGTCCTCCGGCCAGATGCAGCAGTCCCGTCCCAACTCTGCTCCGAGCAGCTCAGACTCGGGCCTGAAGCCTCAGCCACCTCCAGCTCCCCACCACAGAAGCCTCCTGCAGGGTCAGCCTGCTGCTGTCCAGCAGTCCAAGTCCTCCTCCTCTGACTGCTCGTCCGGAGCCTCGTCTCCCAGCCGGAGCTGCTCCTGGGCCCGGGGAGTGGCCCGGCCGCCCGCGGTGCTCCTGCCTCGCTCGCTCTACGACGTCATCACTGCCAGCGACGGCAGCGGGCTTCCTCGCTGCACCTCCTTCCTGCCGCACGCGTCTGTGGCCTGGGCCAGTAGCTTCAGGTGATGCCCCTCCCTCCCTCCCCCCTGTCGGTCTGTGCTCCCCTCTAATGTCATCAGCTCCCCCCCCAGGCCGCTCCTCAGTAAGATGATGACGTGCACAGAGCAGTCGCTGTATTACCGCCAGTGGACGGTGCCACGGTCGCAGCACATGGACAGCAACAATCGCACTGAAGGGCGGAGCGACAACTTCCACCCCCGCAGGCTGCTGCTCAGCGGCCCCCCCCAGGTGAGTCCCCTGCCCCAGGTGTGTGTCTCTGCGTGACACGTCCTTCCCTGCTCAGGTGGGGAAGACGGGAGCGTACCTGCATTTCCTTGGAATTCTGTCCCGGATGCTCATCAGACTAATGGAGGTGGACATCTACGACGAGGAGGACATCAACATCAGTCAGTTGCAGGGACCGTTGGCCCCCCCCTCCACCAGGAGGTTCTCACACATGGCTGTTTTCTTCAGACTCCGCCTCTGAGGAAGCGCTCTTCAACCCGGTCAACCTGCCCTGGCCCAATGCTGAGGTTTTGAAGAGCGCCCCCTTCGACTACACAGTCCACCACCCCAAGTATGAGGACATCAGCGCGGTGTTCTGCCCAGGATTCAGGCCCGGCCCCAGTGGTACGTCGTCTGGTGTTGGGTTGCGCTGGTCTGAAGTTAAAGCGCTCAATTCCCCAGCGCCGCGGCAGGAGGACGTGTATCTCCGCAGGCGGACCACCAGAATCAAGCTGTCCAAGTACGCAGCCTACAACACCTATCACCACTGTGAGCAGTGTCACCAGTACCTGGGCTTCCACCCACGCTACCAGGTGAGTGACGGCCTCGCCGCATCCGCCGCTGAGCTTTGACCCCGGTGCCGGCTCCGTCCTTGCTCCTCAGATGCAGGAGTCCACTCTGCACGCCTTCTCCTTCACACACCTGCTGCTGGGCCAAGAGATCCAGCTCTACTTCATCATACCCAGGTCCAAGGAGCACTTCTTCAGGTTCAGCCACCCGGGAGGGCGACTGGAGAGCATGAGGCTGCCGCTGGCCTCTGACTTGGTGAGTGCCTCCTTCAGAAGTGTTGGTGTTGGCGATGTCACTTCCCCCGGCAGAGGGAGCAGATTCCAGATGTTGCTGGCATGGAACGTTGAACAACAGTAGAATTGATGGAGTATTAACTGAGCCTTCCTCCTGTAACTCTTCACGCGCTCTGCCTTGAGACCACAACACCGTCGGCCCAGTGCTGGGCTCCTGGTGCTCTCGTCATGCTAGGGATCCGTTTCAAAGGTGAGGAGCTGAGGCTCTGCTTCATGCTTCATGTCACGTCCAGGGCGTCACATGATCATCGCCGCGATGCGTGATTGGATGAAAGTTATGATCTCATGCGTTCTGACATAGAAATGAAGCTTATTTCATCTCAATGAATGGCACTGACGCGGAGTTAACTCCGGAGTCATGGCGGATGATCCCCACATCTGACCTGAGTGGAGCTGAAAGGAAGCTGTTCCCAGCGGCAGAGTGGCCAGTCATGTGACCGACACTGTCCCGAAGGTTCCTCAGAAGAAGCTGAGAGACGCACAGCGTCGGAGAACGGCTGCTCCTCCGAGCTACATTCAGACCAGGCACAAAATGAATTGCAAGTCAACTCAGCTTGAGCACGATTAAGAATGATACAACAGTTGAATCTGTTTGTCAGTCGATTACTTTATAATCTCAACTTTTCTGGATCAGTGGGATGAGCGATTCTGCTGGCCGCAGGGCAAGCTGGCCGCTCATGGTGATGGTCAGCAGCAGGCTGGAACAGAGGTCCACGTCTGTTCGGCGTGTGAATGAAGCGTAACGGGACGTGAGTTGATCTGTAATTGTGATGAGCCCTGAGTGCTCCCCAGAGCTGCTCCCTCAGCAGGTGCAGTTCTCCATGTCAGGGGTCCGTGGGTGGAGCCACAGTCCGGAGGCAGGGGCCGGCTCCCGGTGTAATGTTCTCCTGACGTTCCTCAGAACCCGGACGGCATCAAGACTCCCATCTTCACGCCGACCACCGGCCATCACGAGCACGGCCTCTTCAACCTCTTCCATGCCATGGACGGGGCCTCGCACCTTCACATCCTGGTGGTGAAGGAGTACGAGATGGCCATCTACAAGAAGTACTGGCCCAACCACGTCCTGCTGGTGCTTCCCGCCATCTTCAACGGAGCCGGCATCGGAGCAGCCCACTTCCTCATCAAGGAGCTCTCCTATCACAACCTGGAGCTGGAGCGGAAGCTGCGGGGGGAGGAGCGGGGTGCTCCCGCGGCGGACGTGTGGCCCTTCATCGTGGTGGCCGACGACTCCTGCGTCATGTGGAACGCGGCGGAGCCCTGTGGGTAGGTGTGGCTGTCAGTGGCGCTGCGTCTGCTGGGTGAGCGCCGCTGAGCTCCGCTCCTCTCTGTGTCCCACAGTGGAGCAGCAGAGCGGCCCGCCTCCCTGAAGCAGGTCCTGCAGCACATGGAGAGCAGCCCGGACCTCAGCCACTACGCCCTGTGTGGACTCAGGAAGTGGAGCGCCCGGGGAGTCACAGGTCAGCTGCTTTTCACTGACTCACGCTTGAAGCCATCTGCCGTCGTGAGAGTGACAACGAAAAGTCTTCCTCACAAGTACAGTGGAATCTCGCTTCCTGACCACAATCCCTTCCAGACGGCCGTTCAAGAGAGTTTGTTCGAAATCTGAATCGATTTTTCCCCTTACAATGAATGGAACTGATGCGTTCCAAGCCTTAAAACAGGCTTTTGTAGGAGTGACTGTAGAGTGTAGAGTGCTGCAGGTGCGCTGTTCCTCTATGTGTGTGGCCGCTGCATGTGGGAGGGGTTGCCGAGTGAGTGACGTCTCTCCAGAAGGGAAGAGGTGCCCGGTGCGTGTCCAGCTCTGAATGTGCGCTTCTGTGCAGTTTGGCTGTGACAAAGTCATAAACCAAGTCACGCTCTGTCCCGGACTGGCCTCATCCCTGTCCCAGCTCCAGCCCACAACAGGACATCAAACCCTGGAGTGAGCGCTCCAGCACCTCCCTGTGACACTCGACCACGGTCCAGGAAAGGTTTGACACCTCAGTATGAAGAGAAAACAGTCAGTAACAGGACACGTCTGCACACAGAGGCTGCGTTATACACAATAACAGAGCACGTCGTGGCTCAGCTGATAGGTCTGCGCAAAAAATCTCAAACTTTTAATTCGTACTCCGATTTGTTTGAACTCTGGGACGTTAAACGGAGAGCGGGCTGTATGTCCCACCCAATGTGGCCCCGCCTGGAACTGGTCCAGTTGGGTGCACCTCAGGGCAGGAGCTCATGTGTGGGACCATCGTTCCGGGGCTCTGGACACAAAACAAGGTCTTGTTTTTGACTGCAGAAACGTCTGTCTTTCACCTTCCGCTCTACGGAGGGTGGAGGCCCCGACCCCAGTCAGGTCGTTAACCAGAGGCGGAGCATAACATTCATCCACCAGATGAGGAGAAAAGGAAGGGAAGCAGGCGCTAGGTGTGGAGTGTTGACGCTCCCTAACTTGTGACCCGCCCCCAGCCAACTCGGAGACGCTGCCAAGCCTGTAGGGAGGTGAAGGGACAGCACTGAACCGAGTCGGACGCTGTGTCTGCAGGTTTGAAACAGGCAGACTCCTTTTCCAGAGGTCATCTCCACGACTTCCTCCTCCTCAATGTGGAGCGCTGTCAGGGCGTCCAGTACGACCAGAAGCGATTCACCTGTCACGACGTGGACTTCACCCTGCGGCTGCACAGCGCCGGGCTGCTCGTCTGTCGCTTCGACCGCTTCAGCGTGATGAAGAAGCAGATCCCCATCGGAGGCTTCCGGACCTTCATCATCAAGACCAAGGTGCGGGACCGCGCGCGCCACTCCTGTCCTGCCGGAGTCCTGAACTCCAGCGCTGGTCTCGGTTTAGTCCTAAAATGGCGTTCAGTCGGCCACTAGACGGCGCCCGGGTTCTGAGGTGGATCTGTGTCAGCAGGTGACGGACGTGCCGACGTCAGTGGGCCCCCCGCAGTACGTCTGCGCCCCCGACAGCAAACACCTGTTCCTGGCGACGCCTGCTCAGCTGCTGCTGGAGAAGTATCTGCAAAGCACCGGCCACAAGCTCTTTCCTCTCAGCACCAGCA
Source organism: Synchiropus splendidus (assembly GCF_027744825.2). NCBI lineage: Eukaryota > Metazoa > Chordata > Actinopteri > Syngnathiformes > Callionymidae > Synchiropus > Synchiropus splendidus. Next base: position 33,977,538 of record NC_071338.1, on the reverse strand, counting down.
ACTACTCGCAGCCGGTTCTGTCTGTGGACTGCTACCTCAACCTGGGCCCCGAGGTGCGCACAGGTGAGCGCGACGGCAGCGCAGGTGTGAAAGTGACACAGCCCTCCCTCCTGCAGGTGACGCTGTGCTTCGTCAGCTCCAGACCACACGCCGTCAACATCAGCAGCGCTGGGCTGCTGTTCAGCGGCCTCCTGCTCTGCTTCCCCGATGCCTTCGTCACTCCGTCTTTCCTCAAGAGGTTCTCCTTCATCGAAGGTACGAGGCTGTTCTCTTGTGGCTCACGCAGCTGATCTCAGCGTCCTGCCCCACACAGGAGCAACTCTGTGCGTCATCAGCGCCGACCGCAGCTCGCTGAGGCAGACTGTGGTCAGACTGGAGCTCGAGGAGGAGTGGAGGTTCAGGCTCAGTGACGAGTTCCAGACCGCTAATGCCAAAGAGGACCGACCCATTTTCTTTCTGACGGGGAGACACATCTGACGGCTCCCTCGTCGGCTCAGGGAGGAGCGCCTCCGGCTGGTGCCCCGCCAAGCCTGTGGTGGAGCGTGTGCGTCGGTGTTTTCACTTTGTCTAAATGTAAATATCCTCTGTGCTGTGAACACGTTTGTGGCTGCTGCACTCTGGCTCTCCTGTGTCTCATTGGTGTGGAGTCTGATCGCTGCTCCACTCTGCTTCACTTTGGTGCTGTGGCCCACAAGAGGCCGAGCAGCTCAGGAGGCCCGGTCCCTGCATGATGTCCATCGTCCTCGCCTCCGCAGTGGCCACATCTCACGGCGGAGACGGGTGACTAGTGGAAGCTGCTGAGAGGCCGTGGCTGCTCCTGGTGCGCACGAGCTCGTCTGAACAAGGCAGACATTCCTGTGAGCGAGCGGCTCAGGAACCACGACCAGGACGAAAGAACAATAGCTCACAGCCAGTTTTTTCCACACCTCGGACCTCCAGGGGGCGCTGGCCCGGCCAACCGTGTCAAGGCAGGACCTCGGTGTGTCTCCGTTTTCCAAAACACACTTCATCCTGGAAGTGGAGCCTGTCGTTGACGTGTGTCTTCTGATGCAAGAAAACATCCACAGTTGTTCCTGTAACAAGAAAACAGTATTCCAAACCAAAACAGCAACTATCCCTGAGAAGACCATTGAGCTGGAACAAACTCCGCAGACGTCATTAACCCTTGCACGCTGCTTTGTCTGGGGAAGCGTGTGCCCACCCAGTCCGCCCTGGCTGACCTCAACACCGTCCCGCTCATCCGCCCAGCTCACAGGTGCGATTCAGGAAGTGGTCGCTTCCAGAGTTGACTTACGGCAGCTGGTTCTATTTAGTTCCACCGTCCTCCCACCCCACACACGTGGGCTTCCTTATCAAATCTCAAGGATCGTGAAGGCTCGCGCTCAAGAACGCAAAGTCCTTTCAAGTCAGTTACATTCCTGCTGCTCCACTCAGCCGCGCTGGACAGACAGACAGGGTCTCTCTTTAATCCCTCACCCTCTCCCCAGCCTCTCTGCCTAAACCACGCACGGACCGGGACTCTGACCCTGACTGCGACCCAGTTGGACTCATCCAGTTGTCTTAAAGTCTTGTGCTCAAATCGAGTGTTAAACTTGTTGGGACCGGTCTGAGCTGAGCCAGATGTCCTCACAATGGGGTGTTTTCTCCCATGACTGAGCTTCGCGGGAAAGGATCAACAAGTTGCCGACCACAACAGAGTCTGCAGCTCCAGATGACCAACTCGTTCCGAACTTCTCACGCGCGCTCTCGCCCAGTGAAACGGGCTGCGTCACAGGCAGAACCAGAAGGGAACCGCCGAGGAGGGAGCGCTCGTCTCTGACCAAGGTCTGGCATGTTTTCCTCCGTGTTGATGATGGCACATGCAGTCGGGAGCGCGGCGGCGCGAGCGTCGCTCGTGTTTCCGTCGCTCTTCTCCACCCGCTCGCGTGGCGCTGCTTCTGCGTTTTCACCTCCGAAACTCGCGCCGCTCGCGCTTCACGCCCCAACGCTTCCAGCAGTGGCGACATGTGCGCGAGTCTCCCCAGCGCACGTGAGCGTGACCTGTATCGGCGGGAGAGCCGCGTCTCTTCAGCAGCTCCGCTTTGTTCTCTCAGGCTCTCGTGGGACGGTGGATGCGTGTGCGCGCGCGCGCGCGCGTCGGCCTGAGTTGACTCCACATCAGCACACGCACGTCAGCAGCTCCGCTTTGTTCTCTCAGGCTCTCGTGGGACGGTGGATGCGTGTGCGCGCGCGCGCGCGCGTCGGCCTGAGTTGACTCCACATCAGCACACGCACGTCTGCGCACTTGCGTGTGGGTTATGTCCATGTTAACAGTGCAGGGGAGTGACGGGACACAGCTGTCCGGAGTTTAAACCGACAGCACGGGACCCGAGTCTCTCCTGGTGACGTGGTGAAGGCGGAGTCAGGAAGAAGAACGGCAAACTGGTGGGGTTAGAAGAGAAAGGCCCGTGCAGGGAAGAGCCTGCGGTGCCTCAGCCACGTGACCTGTGACTGGCCCGGGGGCTTCTGAAGCTTCGAGGTTCCCCACACATTTAGAATGACCAGGAAGTTGGTCCTGCCCAGACGTGATCTTTGTGTTTGAGGTTGCAGTGCGCTCTGAACCGAGGGAGTGGACGTGGGCTGTGGGGCGTCCCCCACCCCCTCCTCTCCAGTCAAAACAGGATCTGGCCCAGTGCACGCCTTCAACTGAGCCAACACTCACGGAGCTGCAGGCTGGAGTCATAGTCACCATTGTTTTTATTCTCCAAACTCCCCCCTCTGCTTCTCACACACGTCTGACCATCATCGTATCCTACAGCCGGGGAAAACAACAGGAATAAAGACATCTTCAGAGGTGATCCTGGCTTTGGTGCCGTGGCACATGTTGTGGACGTAAATGTTAGGCGTGTGGGAGAAAGTCTCACCGGGTCCCTCATGACAAAAGACCTGGTAAATGTGCCAGATGTGGCGTCATCACGCCGCGGCACTCGTCGACAGATTTGGCGACGCGACGCAGCGCCCGGACAGCAGACTTCCACACATCACCTCCACACACTTTTGACTGGAAAGTTAGAAAAAGCAAGCTCTGAATGGAAGCAGGCGTTGCTGCGTCGTAGCTAACGTCACTTGCGTTTGAGATTGTGGAAGGTGTTTTGACGTGAGCGCATGGCAGCTCGCCTCGCACGTGACCTCAAGACAGGCGTCACGCTCGCTCCTGCTCACCCCTGCCCTGCCTCCATGCAAGGCAGATGTTCTAGAAGTCTGGCTCTGTCAAAGGAAAACCATTTGTTAGCAGCACTGAGCCGTGGCTTCAGTGAGAGGAGCTTCTCTCAAGAGAGCTGTGCTGGTGGGACAAGACTTTCCAACCTGTATTTTCCCTCTCCACTGCGTCCAGATGCCTGCCGAGCTCTACAGTGTCCGAGGGCCAGAGGATGCCGCTCAGGGGACCACAGTGGGTGGCCGCAAGCCGCTGCACCGCTTCATCAAGGGCCAGCCCAAGGTCATGGGGGTGAGGCCTCTCTCCCTCTATCTCTCCCCCTCTCTCTCTCTCCCCTCCTGATGCACAGGCTGACCTCTTCCTGGCTGCTCGCCTCAGATCGTGGTGATGATCCTGGGCGCCACCTTCCTCATGGTCTCCATCGCCATCGTCGACCACTATTCTTTCAACCTCTGGTCTGTCATCGCACCGTGGCTCATTCATGGAGTGCTGGTACTGAGCCCAACACGACCAGGCCCCCTGCTGGCCCTTTCTAAAAGTGTCCTCTCTCCGTCCAGTTTGTGCTGAGCGGGATCCTCTTTGTCTTGACGGAGCACAACCCCACCAAGAAGACGGTAGGTCACACGAGCGGCGGCGCTCCTGCCGCGGCCACTGACGCTCCGGCTCTCCGGGCAGGTGACCATCTCTCTGGCTCTGAGCATCGTCTCTGTGCTGGGAGGCTTCTGGACCATCATCACCCTCCTGCCTGACGTCATGCACAAGGCCATGTTCAGACACTACGGCTGGTACGGCAACAGGACCACCACTGAAGAAATGTGGGCGGCTCGCGCTGAGGTTTGGATTTTTTTTTTTTTTTCGCTTTTCTCTTTCACCTCCTGCTCGAGTCTGATCGGTTAGTGTTTTTCTTGGAGGTGGCGGGTGAGAAAAACTGCTGGGGGAGAGCAAGTCTCTCTGCTGCCCCCTGCTGGCCACGTGTGCAGACCAGGGACGGGCGATATGGGCAGAAAAAGTCTTCAGCATAAATGTTATTATTTCACGATCAGGATCAATCCATGTTCCTTCTCCTCCATGTGTTGGACACTAGTGTCTCTCTGTCTGATGATGGAACTCAGGAGTGGAGTTTGTCTCCAACACCATGGTTTGTTGATGTCTCAATAGAAGAGTGAACTCTGCAGTGCAGAGATGAGAAACTCAATGTTTCAGGTCTCTGGTAGAAGCCGCTGGTGTCTGACAGGCTGCTCTGCCAGCTTTTATTTAGGGGTTAAACTGAGCCGTCTGTCTGTCTGCTGTGTCTCATGTCTCTGAACAGTTGAACTATGGAGCAGTCTGGACACATTTGCTAGATGCTGCTGGAGAAACATGAGAAACCATCAGGTGAAGAAATGATCATGGAGTCAGAGTCTATTCTCCAGATCATGATCCAAACTGTCAGTCCTTTGTCTTGTGGGATGAAAAACCTTCTCACAATTCTCTCTCCTAAAATGCTTGTTCTCCATGGCCTTATTGAAGATGTCACTCAGACTTTGAGGCTTTAGAATTTGTTGACGGCCCCTAACTGATGGCGGCTCCTAGCATTAGCGCTGCCTGTGAGAGTGTGTCCTCCATCAGTGAAGCCTCATGGGGACGCGGAAGAGGACGCCACCGCCGCCAATATCCAAGTGTTGTCACCTTGGCAGCGGGAGAGCTGCATGTGTTGATGTGAACCAAGGCAGAGGAGCGCCTCAGAGAACCTGTGAGGACCACTCCATCTCATCAAAGAAACAGGGATCCAGAGAGTCAGAGTCCACCAGTGTCATGATCAAAGGTTCAAACTACCATGGTGAAGCACAGTCCACCACTCTCTCCACAACTGTCACACGCCGGAGAGCGCACCGTCTCCTGGTGTTCACGTGTGCAGGTCCAATGCAGCCAGTGAGCGGCGTGTTTATCCAGTTTAAGGTGAGATGCAGGGTGGTCATGGTGGAGGTGGTGTTTGGTGGGATATGGTGCACCAGTGCATCAGTCATCGACCGTCCCTAGTGCGGACGCAGAGTTGCAGTGGCACACGTCTCTTGAATGTGGAGCTCTAATCCGCCAACTGTGTCTGCAGAAAATGTCGATCACGGTGGAAGCCATCGTCCTCTTCTACAGTCTGGTGGGTGTCATCATTTTCATCATCATGTCCACGCTGGCTGGGACTGCCCTTCGCTCCTCCAAGAGTCAGGTAACCTGAAGCTGCTGGTCCAGCTGAGGCCATGTTTCGGACACGTTGAGGAGGCTGCCCTCTGCCTTTGCAGGCCATCATCGTGATGTCCAGCGCACCGGGGGACCCCGCCGCGCAAGGCTGAAGAGCCAGGCCTCCGCCTCCTCCTCTGCTTATAGTCAACTGCTCCCAGCTAGCCAGGGTGTCTGCAGACCAGACGGACGTCGCTTTGTTGCTTTTTTGTTCAGCCAAACCAAATAAAAATGATGGCAAAGGTTGATGATGTCACACGTGCATCAAGGAGAAAACGTGGCAGTGCAGTGAGTTCGACCTGTGGCTGAGACAAACAACTACCTTAACAGTTGTGCACCTGGAGGAGCAAACAGCCCAAAGACCCTTGAGAGAGCAGCCTGTGGCTCCGTTCTCCCAACCAAAGGGAGAGCGTGTCCTGTAGATAGATGTTTCATGCCTGTAGATTCTCACCGACGGCATCAAAGTGAAGTGAAAACATGTTTTATGTTGTAGAGTCTGCCGGCCGACTGCCGCTGTGCTCACTCCCTCCATGAGCTTCTCAGCGTCTGGCACGGTTTTCCATCAGTCTTGTGTTGAGCACTTGCAGGTCCCTCTGCCGTCACTCTGTGGTCAGCTCCTCTGGTGACGGTGCAGGCCTGGAGGTGTTGGGGTGGTCCGACTAAAGCCAAGGCGTGTGGCTGCAGGACGCTGTGGCAGCCATGCTGGAGAAGCCACATCATCACGCCTCCTCCTCAGTGGCATGTGGAGCCACTCCTGCACCTTTTCTGCTGCGGCGGGAACCAAAGATCTCAAAGTTGGACTCTTCAGATCAGCGCCCAGGTTTCCACGCCTCTGATGTCCGTTCCTCGTGAGTCTGGGCCCATGAAGGCCTGACTGGCTGACAAGAGCGGCGTCTGCTGCTGGAACTCTGTGTGGCGTTCACCTGCTCTGTGATCCGAGCTGCTGATCACTTCAGGCTGCTGACTCTTGGTCCTCCTTTCCGGGGTCGGTGCCCGTGGGTGCCAGTTTCACTGGGGCGCGCGGTGGCTTTATCAGACTCACCTGAAGTTTTGGCCATCTTCCGTACTCACTGACCGACGTTTCTGAACGGTGCCACGGCCGCTGCTTCTTCTCATAGTTTGAATGGGTTTCAACAGACTTGGAAATGGGAAGGCAAGTGGAAACCATTTGAGGCGACGACCTCTTGTCATGAGTGATGACGAGGTCAACAACGCAAACACAACAGCCGATCGTGAGTTGTCAAATATGTTCAAAAGTTGTGATCTGGAAGTTGCACTTTGGAATTCAAGTCAATTAAAGTTCACTTTGCCGAATTACTCGGTGTAAAAAAGCGTGAATCGCACAATATAGTTGGTAGATGACGCCTGAAAAAAAACATTCACATGAATGCATCAGACGCACTGCGATACAGTGCAATGCTCCTCCGCTTTGCTGCTGCGGACTGGTGCACATGTTCACATCCCCGACGCGTTTCACTTGGATGGCCATGGATTTCCCAACAGAATGTGTGGTTGTGAAAAAGGCGCGGCCTTGTGAGTCGTTTGACAGGTCAAATATACTTTACAAAATGCAGACAGCAGCGTGTCGGGAACGTCACAACACGAAGACGTCTGAGCAGACTCGCTCATGATCCGCTCGGAACGAGCTGCCGTCTTCTGTTTACAGCTCACGGAACCGAGACGCGGCTCAGTTTCAGCGCTGACGACGGTGCGATGCCTCTCCCGCCCGCTGGGGGCGTTTCAGCGGAAACAGCGCGCAGACAACCGCGAAGAAGAAAGTCGCTGGTTGATTTGTTTCCCGCCAGCCCTCAGTCTTCTGCCCAGGGAACATGGCGTCCGATCGTACGCAGGTGGAGAAAGTTGTGACTCGTTGGATCGTCGACTATTATTGTTTTCTGGCCTTTGACTCATTTAAAAGGGGGCGGTTTTCGGAGTTCAGCACGGTGAAGGACTTCCTGACGAGTGAGTATCCAGGCTCCAGCCACAGGTGTCGCGTCGCTCACGGAGCCTGGCGTCGTCTGACCTCCAGCTGTTGTCACGTCCCGCCTGAGTCACAGCGAGTGCGATGCGGCTGCGGGGTGTTCCCTTCCGACCTGTGCTCCTCCTCTGCCTTCTGGCACAGTGCTCGGTGTGTGACGCGCGGTGCTGATGGCCGCGGTTCCTGTCGTGTGGTATTGGGGCGGTGTTTCTTGGTGTTGGCTGTGGAGCTGCTAAAGGGAAGACACCCGGAAGCGGGACTGTCCCGGCTGTCAGCTGGGGCAGCTCGCCCTCAGGTGTCCTGCAGCGGCATGGTGGACCGTACAAGCCACACACCATCAGGCCTTTCACCAACTACACACCCTTTATTGTCTAATTGTACTGCTCAGGCCTCCTGGCTGTCTGGAGCTGTTCCTTAAAAGATACACTTTCTAACCTTGAATATACGGCCGGTATGGTACAAGCCACGTGACGGTGAGGATTGACGAGAGTCACCAGAGTGTGATGTATGGTGTGTGAGGGAAACGTTGTGTGTATAGCTTGACTGCGCTGGTGGTTACATCAACGATATGTGGATTGTAACCCTCCTCCATTTGTTCCCTGCAGATTTCTTGGCACGTGCTGGCCTGTCGACAGATGCTCCGCCCCAGAAGGTTTTAGTTTTGCAGTTTCTGTCCTCAATAAACGATGGAGGGAAGCTTGGTGAGCATGTGACTGCATCATGGCTGAGGGTTCCTCGGTGTGCGCACTATTGTGAAACTGCCATGTCATTCCACATCGCAGCATATTTGCTCGGGCAACTGTCGGGAGGAGAACTGGGGGCGTAATCTAGGCAATATAAAATGATGCACATGGAAACTGAAGTTGTGTTCTTCTTTCTTTTCAGGCTCCGTTACCCCCCTGGAAACTGCGTTAATGTTGCTGGACAACATTTGCCAGACGAGCGAGCTTTCACCACAGGACTTGCAGGACGTCCGCACCTCGATCCAGAAGACAGTACGTCGTCCTGTCTGTTCTCCTACTTTAACTGGAGATACGAGACTCGACATCTCTGCTTTGCTTTAGATCGTCAGGCTTTACATGAAGAACATGGAACTGGACCGAGCTCAGGAGATGGTTCACACATACTTCTCAAATGGTTCAGACGTAAGGACACGCACGCACGCACACTTAAATGTGCCACCCTGTTTGACCTGACCTTTGCTCCGTGTCCAGAAGTCCCATTTCTTGAGTCTGATCAGTTCACGGACCGAGGGGCAGCATGTGGATGAAAACATTGACTTTGAGGACTTCCATTGTCAAATGTTGGCCTTCTGTGAGAAGGTGTGGACATTTTCTCCTCCTTTTTTATACAAGGTGAGTGATGAATCACATGAACCTCTTCATTACTGCAGTTATAGACTGGAGTCGGGATCCGATCCTGGAATGTTTAGCGCTCACATGGACGCGGCGCCCGTCACCATGATAAGATGGCTGCAGCTAAAGATACAGTGCAGCTGGTGTAGTTTTCAATGTGCAGCTGAAGCTGAGCAGATCTCTACTCAGTCACGTGAGGGGGGCTGGACTGCCAGATGCGTTTCAAGAGACCAGCGACGGAGGATGAGGTCGCTCTGTCGTGGCGTCCGTTAACCCACATATATTCCTGCTGTTTTGTGCGTCACCTTTTGTCGCGGACTTGGATGGATGGATGTTGCAGGAACCACTTTGTTGAGCGATGGATTATGAGTATAACAAAATGCACAACACAAACAACCTCATGGGAATCACTCAGCACTTCAGACTACGACCATAGACACATAAATAGCATGACGAGCAGTCTGCTGGGATTTCTCTTTTGCTCTCACAGTGACATGTGAACAATGTCCACACGTCGTGCTTTCGAAACCTTCCCGGATTCATGTCACTTTGCACATGAGGTGATGCTGTGTTCGGCTGGTCGTACCTGGAAAAGTGCCGGGACTGCTCTAATGACCATGCTATACCAGCGCTGAGCTTCGCTTCCTGGCTTTCAGATGGGGTTTCTTGATGGAACAGCCTGCAGGGAGTTCTCTGAAATGCGACACGAGTGCTAGTGGGCGAATGACGAATTGACCTCTCTCTTCACCAGAGTGGATTTCAGTGGATTTGAGAGTTGAATGTTGCGATCTGTGATCTGGTCAACACCTTTAAGTGGTTGGGAATCCCACTGCTCGCCAAGTCCAGAAGACGCGAACGCGCGTGTTTGCGTGGAGCCTGAAATCAGCTGCCGCTTGTGAAGTGACTCTGGCCTACATGTGTCCTGCAGCGGCGCCTCCGAGGTTCAGCTGTTGTTTTGTGTTGCAGCACTTGATCTGCTTTGTGCTAATGGCAGGACCACTAAATATGAACGTGATGATCATTTTACTTTGCGTTCTTGGGGGGGTAAAAAGTGTGTCTGTATTTTGCAGCTGGAATTTGAGCGTGTCACATGTGAAAGTTGTCCGAAAGCCTTTGTCCGCCACGGTTATGTTGACCTTCTTGCTCAGTGCCAACGCTGACGTCTGTGTTCCAGGCAGCTACAGAACTGAACCGGAGGCTCGGAGAGGTCCGCTTGTCTGCGCCGTCCGTTGCCAACTAGTAAGTTGCTGCTTTTGTTCCACTCATGTGATGACTGGTAGATGAAACACCTGACTGATTCTAAATAGTAAACGTGCATGTCAACACGCAGATGTTTTTCTGCTTGATGGCAAATCTGCCCTGCATGAAAATGAAATTTGTGCCACATGCTTGGCCTCATACCAGATGACAAATCTGGTGCTATTTATTGAAATACTGCATAAATGGTCTAGAAGATATTTGTAGTCAAACAGAAGTCAAAGATGAGATGAACGTTTCTTTCTATACACTTGTTTCCCGTCAACGGCGTCGGTCAGAGGTTAATCCTGTCCCTTGTTCTGATGCTAAAACAATGTAAGGGCTATTGTCTGCTGAGCTGTTGGGCTGGCGCCACTCTGTTGGGATGAACACAATGAAGTCTCCAAACTGTGGTAAACACAGAGGCTGACCATGATTTCAGCATCTGATCCAAGATCTCTGATGTCCAAGTGCTCAATATGAAGCCTCCCAGCTCAGAGAATATGAAAGTGCCGTACCGTCTATGCCCACATAGGATCTTTGGTTGATGATCATAGCCCACTGTTGTCTGTGTTGCTGTTGTGTGCATCTTCCCACTGGTCTCCTGTTCCGTTTCCAGTAAACATGGAATAATCCAGAGGTCACGGCTGGAAAAGGCCTACAGTTCTCTGGCTGCAGGAACAAACCATATCACCTTTGCCCAGCTGGAGGAGGAGGTGGAAAGCGAGCAGTCTTTGTCTTTACGACTGTCGCCCTCTGAAGAGCTGGCGGCTGAAGAGGAGCAGGTCCACCAGTGTTCACAACCTCCGTCCCTGCCAGAGAACCCTCAGACACCGTCCCACGTGTTGCCCAAGACAGAGACACGTACCCCCCCTCCATTCGACTCGCCTCTGAGGAGACCTGGAACATCAGTGTGTCAGACGACCGAGTCTGAGCATGAGAGCAGCGCTGTGGTCTCACCGCTCCTAGACAAACGCAAAAGTGCCACCTCAGCCGAGGACGATGTTGCTGCGTCCAGGAAGCGTCCCAGGTCAGTGGCCTCAGCGTCCGATATTTCGGCAGTTCCAACTGAACGGCAGCATGTTGGTTGTCAGTTGTGCTTTATTTTTCTGGTCTGTCCCCACAGAAAAACCAATGGGCGTTCTCGAAGCCCGCCAGAACGTGAAGAGGCCGCGTGCTGCACCTCTTCAGACAGTCCAGTGCAACATACTGAGAAGTAAGGGAGAACTTGATCGTCTTCGAGCCTGGATATGGAGGTTTGTGTCCCGCCCGCAGGGAGACCGATGGAGTGTCCCAACACTCGGATTCTGCTGAGGACAGTTTCACCGACTCGTTTCCTGTGAGCCGTCAGCATTCCACACCTCTGAAGGACCCCGAAAGCCAGAGCAGCCCTTCAACCTCCAAATGGTGAGGGTGCTATTTTCTGTCTTCTACTTGGCTTGTGTGGTGAGTGATCTGTCAGGAACTAGAATGTGGACATTGAAGTCGTTTTTGTCCAACCTGGTTTGGTTGCAGGCAGCAGCTGATGAAGAATGCCAAAGAAAGCAAAGAAACGTGGCCTGAGGAGGAGTCCGTCTTCAGGCAAGACTCTCGTAAGACGTTTGTCAGCGAGCACCTCCAACTCTGCCACGCATCTCCGCATGTTTTCTGTCTTCACAGGCTCGGACAACAGCTTCACAGCAGGATTCAAGAAGGTAAGAACGTCGACACGCTGCCGTGGAAGAGAGATCCCTACTCAAGCATGTGTTCAACGTCCCGGCAAACTCACAGATCCCTTTCCTGAAGTGAACTTTCTTTCTTCAAGTAATGGAATGTTGAGCAAAAGCGCGTATATTCGCAACATCAGTGGATCTTTGAGGCACAATGTGCCCGTACAATAGGTCGACGTGTTTGAAGAGTGCTGAAGCGGCGTCACAGCATGGTCCATTTGTGCTCTCAACAGAGGTGGACAGCAGAAGAGACGGCCTGGTTACGAGAGGGCGTGAAGAAGTTTGGGGAGGGCAAGTGGAGCAAGATTCTGTCGTACTATGGTTTCAAAAACCGCACCAACGTCAACCTGAAAGACCGATGGCGGACCATGAAGAAACTCAACATGGTCTGATCGAGATGTCACTCACTTTACAAATGCAGAAGATCAGTGAAGCCTTTTATTTTTTCAAAAACAGAATCATGAATTCATTCCGGAACTTGTGTTGCTGTACACACATTCCAAGCGTCTAAAGCAATATGGCACAGATTTGCATTGCTCACTGAAAATAAAATGCAAAGAAACCAGAGGCGCCTCGAACCCTGACCAACATCACAGAGCTCATGTGTTCACGGTGAATTCATTGACCTTCCATCAGCTTTGCCATCATCACAATGCAGTCCCGAGCCAGAGTCCTTCATGGCGCTGTCCGGTGAGGATCCAGGGTTCTGCTACACACCCATCCGCTCACACCATCCGAAACAAGCTCAACAGGGTTACGTCAGCGTGTCCTCGCATCTGATGAACTCGCCCACATCAGCCTGGTGGAATACAACGATGGCCATGGGATCCACACGCCGGCACTCCTGGGTCGACTTGGCTGCAACCCCAAAGCCCTGGAGACAAGAATCCTCAGCTGTCATGTGTTGAGCAGTACTTTTGCATGTTCCTATCCGACTTGGGAGGGAAATGAACACCCCTGGAATTAGGTAGGTGCGAGGCTGTCCACGCACTAGAAATAGTTGGGATCAGTCAGACAGTGATGGACAGATAAAAAGAGGTGGAGAGTGTAGGCAGAGTGGGGTGAGCTGTGAAAGAAGAGTGGCAGTTACGGTGAGGTGAGAAGCTCTACAGGCCAGTGCTGAGATGTGCCATGATGTTTGGGTTCAAGTGAAGTTCTCACTGGGAGCGATGAGGAGGAACAGGACTAGAAATGAGTCCACCGGGGAGGACCGACTCAATTTTAGGGATGGAAAGAAAGGGAGAGGGCTCATGCACGACATGAGGATGAAAGGAAGGGGGAGAGGTTGACAAGATGAAGACGGCACTGGAACACCAAGAGGACACGGATCCTGAAAATACCCACCAGAGGAACGTCAGCCATGGAGTAGACCACTACTCCCTGATACTGCATGGTGTTCTCCGTGATCCGGCCCAGTCCAGATTTCAGCACGTGGTTCCCATAGAGGAAGGACTGCTCGGCTCCAGGTTTGACCCAAACCTTGAACTGAATGAAATTCTGATGATTTACTTTGGCTCCGGGGCTTTAGCTTTAGTTTGCACCAACAGAGTCAAACTGTTAGGTGCAAACGGACCAGACACCACACATCAGTGGCACTCACCTTAGCGTAAGGAGCCAGGAAATCCAGAGACGTCACATGCAGCCGGAACTTGTTGGTTTTGGTAAACTTCCCAAAACATGTACCCACTGACACCAGTTTGTCCCGTGAAATGTTGGTGGCCAATTTCAGAATCTTCTCACTGCAGAAACAGCAGGATTATTTCCTGTTCAGGGTGAAAAGCAGACGCTTCCCCTCGTGCCCACGTCTCTGCGGAGACGCGACACGAGACAGCAGACAGGAGCTCAGCCGTGGAGGCGGCCTCTCTCAATCTCACCTCATGTAGTAAACACGGTTGTTGTGAAGTCGGAAGCAAAACGTTCCATCGGGTCGGTCCACGAGAAGCTTGATATTTTCCCCGATACTGTAACGACCAAAAGACAAAGCATTCAAATGGCGTGTGTTTGTGTGCTGAGAGAACGTTTCAACACCTGCCACTTCTCCTCACTGCTTGTTTTGGCTTCGATGTTAACCTACCTGGAAAACCATTTACTTCACCGTCGCTTTGTTCATGAGCTACAACAGAACTTTCAGTAGTACGAATCTCTGTGTGTGTGTATGTCTGGCCTTGTGAGGACCTGGGTGAGTTTGTCTTGGCCGGTCCTCACTGTGTCAGGCCTCAGTTTGACAGCTGGGTCAGTATCAGTGGCTGTTAGTTTGGCTCAGAGTCCAGGTTCAGTCCAGCCTGGTGTTTTGGATGGTTAAGTGTGGGAGGCTGGGGAAAGGGTGATGTCAATGAGAAACCTCACAATGTCCCCACAGGGACAGCGAGCCGCGCGCGCGTGTGTGTACAAAGTGGAGGAGCAACGGCACCACCGGAAACGAGTGAAACAGGCGAGTGATGCGGTGTAAACGCGGACAACGGTACTGCAGGCACACGGTCTCCTGACCCCTGGTGAAGCTGGTGAAGCGCTCACCCAGGTGCAGCCCCGGTGGCACCGCGACACGCACGCTCGCCATCTTCTAGCCATCCCGCTCATCGGCTTCATTCGCAGCGGCGCGAGGACGGAACTTACTATTTGGACAGCTTCTCAAACAGCGTCTTGGTCTCCTCTTCTGTGAGGGGCCTCATCCTCGATGGAGACGTGGAGCGAGCGAAACAACGTGTCTCCAGCCGGAAGCGCAGAGAGCGGAAGCGGCGTGACGTCAGCGGAAGGCGTGGCTCTTCCTGATTGTGCTGCAGGAGCTGTCGAGCTTCGGACTCAGCGAGCGACGGAACACGAAAGAAAACTCTCGCCTGGCGCGTAAGTACCGTTCGTGTTGGTACACATGGTCCAAACTTTGTGCCACTTGACCAGCGGGAGTCCGACTGGACGGACGTCTGCGTGTTTTTCGCCACTTTTGAGGCCAGCAGGGAAGTCGGAAACGGCTAATGTTAGCATGCTAGCTAGCTGTCAGTGAAGGCTAGCGGACGCCCACAGCGAAGCTGTCGGTGCTGTTGAGGTCGGCGGAAGACGGGCGCTGGTTCGCATAGGTGGATCGGTGCTCGAACCTCCCGTTAGGCTGCAGTTGATGGTGTCGACGTCGCCTGCTCCAGCAGCGGGACACTGTGAGCCTCGTAGAGGATTGGATTCGCTCTCCGGAATGTCCCTTCACATGACGACTTGGCCGCTCACTACGATCCGCGTTCTCCTTAAGTAATGTGGCACCACGCGTCGCAGAGTCCAGCCAGTGTGCAGACGGATCTTCCTGGTTCCTGGTTCGGCCTGCGTCACGCAGCGCTCTGCCCAGCCCCAAGCACAGGACCCTTGAACTCCAGGTGGAGCTGATGTCTCTTTAAACCAACCTGCTAGTATTGTGCGCCGCGAGCAACAGACGGACCTGCTCGGTCCACCCGAGATTGGTCGACTGGTCACCGACCATCCTGGTGCTTAGTCAGCTGTGGGCTGCCATGGACAGGTGGACGGACACAAATGGAAAGTGTATGTGTCAAACACCAGCCATGTGTTCAGTTTATGGATCAATCAATGGTTTACATTTTTAGCGCCATTAATCGCACCAGAGCCTTAGTTAACTTGTGATGAATCGCAAGTTAATTACACTTTTTGCATTAACCACAATCATTACAAATAACTAGCCTTGTCAAAAGAGGCACCAGGCGTGACTTTAAAACAACAGCTGACAATCAAGAGACCAGCTCACCAGCATCTCCGCTGTCGTCTCAACATTTCCGGACGCTCATCCAAAATGCGTCCGCGTGGAAGCAGACAGTGGTGGTTACACGTGCGTGTTATCGCACGTCGAAAGTATGAGACCGACGAGAGTCGACGCGCTTTTAACTTCGACAGGCCTCGGTAATTCTGCAAGCCACTCCCCCAATCTCACAGTGTCACTGGTGACAACACCCGGCTCACTGCCTGGTCGGCTGGAGTCAGGAGCGGTTCAACACCAGTGGACATTATTTTGACTTACCGACCCATGTCTCACACGCGTCCTCTTTATTGATCATTTGTTTGTTGACCAAGTCAAGTCAAGTATTAAGCACTGGTTCTGTCCGTCGCCATGATGACGCTTCAGTGCGATCAGTGTGATCCAAAGTCTGCATACAGTGTTGAAGTTTTCAGGTTCTTTAAGCCGTTGAAGAGCGATAATAGAATTGCTGTTTGCATTCAGAGTTCAACCAAACTGTCTGGAGTCTTCTGTTTACATTAGCGGCCTGTTATATCATGAGAAATTGTGTTATTATTATTTGAAAAGCCAAGTCTATCATCTAAACATGAACCTTCTTTGACAAACATGCATGTAAGTATGTTCTCAACAATTTAAGGATATTCTGCATTCAAAATGTTATTCAGCTTTGGCCACACATTTTCCATTTGGCGTAATGAAAACGTGACTCTTCTGATTGTGGCGTCGTGCATAGATCACAGTTGTATAGTGGTGAGTGCCTTTTGCATTTTAGTTGCTCAAAAAGTGGTTTTATTGATTTGCTGCTCTGATGGTGTCTGATAGTCGGTTCAGCCCGAGATACAATAGACGATGAGAAGCATAAAACAATTCCCATGCTATTATTCAACAACAGTTCATTCCAAAAACACACTTGAATTGTAAACTGTTATTTAGTATATAAAGTATGGCTGCTTTGGTGGTCCAGTCCACACAGACTGCCTGAGAGACTGGTCGGCACGTGAGCCGTGCTGGTTCATGAGCAGGCTGACATGCCTAATTGTTGGGCTCCATGTGAGGGAAGCTCCCGTCAGGGAGACGACACACTTGGGTTCATCTCTTGAGACTAACCAAGCCATGTCCGTGAAATATTGACACGGTGGACGTTCTGAGAGAAATGCGACGTTCTTAGTCGACGCTCCTGTTTGTCTCCGTCATCAGCAGCTGATCTTGGCCGTCCTGCATCATCTTGATGTCAGCGGATCTGGCATCCTATATCCAGATGTGACATCCTCTCCATACGCTTCAGCCCGAGTCCCAACCACAAGCCGCACCTTTGTGTTCTTCATCTTAGCAACACAGTGCTTGCATCCTGTTTGTCCGTCTTGGTGGTAAAACTGGAACTAAGCCTTTAGCGAAGACAGAGCTGGATGGATTTCCCTCTGTGCCGTCCAGAACAGGGTCGCGCACAGTTACACCATTGTCCTTATTTTTTAAAATTGAATCTGAATGGTGATTTTGATGTTCATTGATGTCATCATGGTCTTGAAAGGGTGACGCCTCAGTGGAAAAGCACCTTTATACAGCGCAGACAGCACCACTGCACCCACGGCCTATAGACCAGTGAGGCTGCTGTGTGAACACCACCTTTTTTCCTTCTTTACTTTAGTGGGTGCAGCTACTATTTCGGTGCCTCATAACTCATAAATGGTGCTAGTTCATTTGTCGTTTCTCATCTGTCCCACAGGATCTTGGGGGAACTGTGTCTGCAGCATCCTGCACCAGGAGACCGGCGGTGTGTGTGTGTGCGCGCGCTCACGTGGGCTTTTGCACATGCATGTTGTCTGCGTTGATGGTTTTGAGGAAGCGCTCACCCTGAACTAGAAGAGGGAGGATACAAGTCATCTGAGCTGTGGGAGGAAACTGCTGCTGTGGCCTCGTGGCGGTCCTCAGAATGACTGAGTTCTGGGTGTGTTTCAGCTGCTGCATCGCTGAGCAGCCTCAGCCGGTGAGTGTCCCGCTTCACGGCTCTCACACCCCAGCAACACTGACTGCCACGTTTGTGGTCTTGAGTTCAGAAGCGGCGGCGACGCATCGACCGCTCCATGATCGGGGAGCCGACCAACTTTGTCCACACCACACACGTGGGCTCGGGGGACATGGGCCTGGGCCTGCCATCGGTCTGACTCGCTGTCAATCATCGCAACGTCTTTCCACACAGAGAGCAACATCCACTCTCTTCTGTCTTCAGGTGGATCTTGTACAGGCCCAGATGAAATCCAAAGGTGGCTATGCTCACGGTGGCTCCGAGGGCTCGCAGTTGTAGCCAGGTGAGATTACGAGATGACATTGTGTACTTTTCCACACCAGTCAGTCACCACTGGCGTGGCTCTGAGTCTGTCCCCGCGCTGGGACGTGTTGTCAGTGCGAACGTGGCGTGCATCTTGCCTCCCTGTCCCTCTGATGCTTGTTGAGAGAAAATAATGACACTCCTCAGCCTGACGTGACACACACACACACACACACATCCACTTCAGGTGTGTGGAATGAAAACAAACTCTCACACCAGTGTCGGTGTCACATGAAAAATGTACGTCACTTTCTTCATCGCAGATATAGAAGACCTCTATGACAACAAGATATTCTATTGCAAACTTCATTTTTCTCGACCAAAACTGGACCAATTGAGATGATGACAAAATTGGGACTAAAACTGAATCTGCATTTTGCAACAACAAGGTGAAATTGTGATGTCAAGATGAACACTGACTGACAGGTGACTGGTATGATGTTGTTCCCTGTTGTCTCTCCAGCATTCGGTTTGTTTCTGCTCCAGTGATGCGGCCGCAGTGATGTGGTCAGCCACTTGTTCACTTCAGTAGGGAGGAGTCGCTGAAGCGATGAAACACCGTGCAGCACAGCCTGAATCATGGCTTCCGCTTCTAATCCACAACCTCATGTGATGGCATGTGTTTTTTAAGGATAAAAAATGCCACGCATCACCACTGATGCAACACTGGAAATCCATACTCCCCCATTCTGGATGAGCCGTGACAAATCTGCCGACCCGCTCCTCCTCTCTCAGCGGCGACCGGCCGGTCGGCTGCAGAGCCAGCGGGAGCGCTTCTGTCCGACCCACGTCTGTCGACCACGGTGTCAAGTGTGAAGCTCCTGTTCCGAGCGCCGTCCTGGCGACGCCTCAGCGCTGTACACACTGTTGAAGTTTTCAGTACTTTTACAGTGCTGCAGAGCGAGGACAGTGTTGAAGCCTCGTATATGTCACGGTCGTAGGTTGGACATTGTTATTATGTGAGAAGAAAAGGCTGAGATAGAAAATGAAAAAAAGCCAAATATGTTCTCGACTATTTCTGCCACACTTAACCAAATATGAAGAACTCAGGACAACACTGGATGTTCGCTGGGCTTCAGTATTCAAATCCTTCGATTCGGTGCCCCTCCAGTGACCATGCCTCTCCATCAGTACACGCACACACTCACTGACTTCATGTGTCTCTGCTTCTGGTTTCAGAACACGCGTTGTGTTGGAACTCCTGTTGATGAAAGGAAGCATTTAGGAGCGGGACGCCGGACCAAAAGATGAGAAAACTGCGTTCTCCCATGATGTTGTGTATATATATATATTTTTATTTCCATTTCTCTTCTTTTTTAATGAGAGCACTGCTATCCATCTGCTGCCATGCTGTTGCACTGTGGAGAGGAATGTTTGGAGTGGAGGTGCGGCGTGTGTGTGTGTGAGAGAGAGGGGGGCGGGGCTGGGCTGGACGGCCATGCTGGTGGCTGGGCCACGCTGCGGCCGTCCAGCCTTCGCTGGCCTGGCCTCCTCTTCTCTCGGAGACACCTTCAGGGTTTGCTGTTTTTCTCATAGAAACTTGAAAGGAGTAGAGTACACTGGAGCGCCCCTCCAACACTCGTCTGGCTTGGCTCCTCGTCTTTTGCTTTAGCAGCATTGATTCAAATTCACCTGTCGTTTTAGGGAGATTCCTATTTTTATACGCCTTTAATTTAAAGCCATTTTTTGCCAACCGCTGAGAAATGCTTGTGAGTCAATGTGGGTCCAGGATTAGTCTCGTGATGGGCTTCAACACCGACCCTGATCAATGGATGGCAGGCATTTGTGGGCCTCCTCGGCACACTGTTTGCTGTGGTGTGGCACTGAGGGCGTTTTCACGCATGGAGGTCCAGACACCGTCTGCTGTTGAGTTTGAGAGAGCTGCTTCTCCACCCTCATGCTTCTGGGAAGTGAGTCCAGTGGAGAGCGTGACTCGAGTCGTTGTTGACACGTTCCCTCCCACCCACCTTTGCCTCACTTCAATTCAGTTGTGCTGCGTGTATTTGCCAGGACTTTTTCAAACCAAAAACGGCGGCGTCCTGACGTCGCTGCGCTTCCTCTGTTGCTTTTTGCTCTCCAGCGCTGACACGCCAAGACTTGAGCCTCGGCCCCTGCGCCTCCCGGCTCCGGGCCGGAGCAGACGCAGTATGAATGTTGCCACAGGCGCGGTGCAGGCTGCACGTCATGGTGTCCTCATCTGCATGTGACGTCGTGTACCCTCCATGTGTCTCGTGCCCTGACGTGTACAGTGGAATGTTTTTGGAAGATCAAGTCGATTCAAGCCACGAATGTTGGTGCGGCGCGTGCCTGGGTTTGTGTGTCAAACAGCGACTGTTGTGGTCGCCTGCCGTCATGTCTGTGTGCGCGTGTGTTTCACATGGCAGGAGGTCACGTGTGGTGACGAATCCGCCAAGTCAGCGCAATAATCTCCACCGAGTGTGTCCGACTCTGCCGGCGGCGGTTCTCTGTGTGAACAGCAGGGGGCGCTGCGAGGCTCCAATGTGACGTGGACTTGTGCTACACTGAAAAGGCTCTGATTATTTATGTACCATTTCTGGGAATGTAAAATCGTTTTGTGTTGAAAGGAAATATTTTTCATCAGCTAAAGTTTCAGGACCAGCATCAACAAATAAATGTCTTTGATGTTTTAACGCGTGCCTCTTCTTCCCGACACGCGAGCACGTGATCCACCGGGATGGGTCCGTCGGTGGAGGTCATGTCAAAGCTCCGCCACACGGGGGCAGCATCTGGTCGCTTTGTCCATGCAGCTCTCAGTCTTGAGCTTCCCGTGGTGGCGGCATGCTCCACTGGCTTCTTCCTGCCGCGCATCAGGGTCAACTCTCACCCTGCTCGGGTCGCTGACCCCTCAGGAACCCTGGCCCCCCCGTGATCTGCCACGACGCTGGTCGGTGGAATCGCTTGTGTCGCCTCCGGCCAGCTTTAGCAGAGTCGCGTGGTGACGGATCCGAGTCAAACGTGTGTCTGTCTCTGCAAGTCTGGTCCGCACACGTCGCTCCCTCCCCAGGTGGTTCGGACCAGTGGTCACGATGACATTGGCCCTGACAACAACAAATCACACAGCATGAGCAGCTTCTCCGCCATGAAAACGCAGATCAACATGAGGCTGAATGAAGCCACTGTAAAAGAAATGTATTTTCACATAGTGTTGACAGTGAGTCCTGCATGTGTCCTCGTGCTGACGAGGCCCTGGGCCTGTGACCCACATGTCAAAGGACGTCGGCTCCTTCCTGGTGTTGGAGGAAGGAGATCAACCTGGCAGGAAGAGGCAACCTGTGAAGGTGACGACGCTGCACCCGGCCAAGGATGCGCAGTCTGCAGAGCTGCAGCAGGGGGCGCGGGGGAGCTGGGCACGCACGCACACACAGAGAGAGAGCCCGTCAGTGGCGGCGGCGGCGGCGGCCTGATGCTGCGCTGCAGCTTCCGCTGCGAAGCGACTCACTGACGTGCGAGACTCACTGGCTTTGTCCTTGATGACCCCCCAGTCTGGGTAGCTGTCCAGGTGCTCCTGGAGCCGGGAGCACAGGGTCACGTGACCGACGTAGTCCAACAAGACGTCGATGATGGGCCCGGACCAGCGGCAGATGCTCGGGGCTGAGATCATCTCGCAGAACTGCCAACGACAGGAAGTGGCGTGAGCGCGCGGCCGAGCAAGCGAACAGACGAACCAGCGCCGGCACCTGCACTCCTTTCCTGCCGCGGTCGCGAGCGTCGCTCCCGCCCGGAGAGCGGCTCGTCCCGATTGGCGGGTGCGGAGCGCTGCCGTAGGCGCAGTCGAAGCAGGGGCGCGCGCGCCCCCCGTTGTCCAGCAGGTACTTGAACAGCGGCAGGTACTTCATGGAGAACATGTAGACGGCGGGAAAGGTGGTCGGGTGCGTGGGGATCTCGGCGTTGACGTCGGCCCCGTGCTCCACCAGCAGCGTGACGGTCCGGATGCAGCCCTGCCGCGCGGCCACCATCAGCGGCCGCAGCACGTCCAGGTTGGGGTCCGCGCCGGCAGCCAGGAGCGCGCGCGTGGCGTCGACGTTGTTGTTCAGGACGGAGAAGTAGAGCGCCGTGCTGCGCCGGTCCTCGTAGAGCTTGGAGCGCTCCTCCGAGAGCTGCGCGTTCACGTCGAACCCAGCTCGGATCAGGACCTCCAAGACCTGGTCTCGGTTGCGCTCCACAGCCAAGTGCAGCGGGCTGATGCCGGTGCGCCGGACCCGGGCTTTGCTGGTCCTGGGGATCAGCATGGACACAATTCTGCCGCGGAGAAGACACGGGGATCAGAGGAGGGAGCGCGTCACAGTCCAGTGAAGCGTCACTTTGAGCAGGATATTCAGCACGCCAATGTCAGGCCCTTGGCACTGACGGGACCCTGACAGAGTGCTGTGGTGGGTTTGATCTCCACATGGACAACGCTCATGTAACGGGCCAAGAATGGATGGTACTGAAACACTGGTGGTCACGTGACGCCCGCTTCGCTCGCCCTCATCACAGAGAGAGACACCTACGTGTCGCTCCCGCGCTGCGCGGCCACGTGGATCGGCAGCAGCCCAGTTTTGCCCGGCCTGTTGGCGTCAGCGCTCTGTGACAGCAGGAGCTCCACGACGGCCTCGTGGCCGTTCTTGGCCGCTTCATAAAGAGCCGTGGCGCCATCTGCCGCTTCCGTGTTCACATCGGCCCCTGACACACCGAGCACAAAGACCTTCATGCACAAGTCGGTCACAAGGAGCGCGCGAGCAAGCTGAGGGACGGAGGACATTCAAGGTCACCATGTTTGAGCAGGCAGCGCAGCGCAGCCACTTGTCCGCTCTGAGCAGCTGTGAAGGTGGGAGTGATGCCGTAGATGTTCGGCAGGTTGAGCTTGGCGCCGGCCTTCAGCAGCATCTCACAGATCTCCACGTTGTTCCGGGAAGCCGCCTCCTGCAGGGCAGTCCAGCCAAAGTGACACTGGGCGTTGACCGAGGCGCCGTGGTTCAGCAGAGCCGCCACCAGGGCGCCGTTGCTCCGCTCACAGGCTGACACACACACACACACACACACACACAGGTCCAGGTTAGGCTCCTGGTTCGATCATCTGGGTTTAGATTCCAGACTTTGTTGAAAGGTCCGGGACAGGAGAAGAACCCAAACACGTGAGTGAGTCTTCCAGACATCTGGATTCCAGGTCGATGACACAGTGGTGTCACAGAAACTGCAGCCACAAAGAGAATGCTCACACTGGCAGACTCACACACACACACACGTTTGTATTGCTGTCCCTGTGGGGACATTGTGAGGTCTCTCATTGACATCACCCTTTCCCCAGCCTCCCACACTTAACCATCCAAAACACCAGGCTGGACTGAACCTGGACTCTGAGCCAAACTAACAGCCACTGATACTGACCCAGCTGTCAAACTGAGGCCTGACACAGTGAGGACCGGCCAAGACAAACTCACCCAGGTCCTCACAAGGCCAGACATACAAGAACAGCCAACACACACACATGCACAACACTCAATGTAGTAGAGTTGTCACCAGTCGTCAGTAGATGAAACCAGTACCAGTGAATTCCTGTGATTTAAACATCTTCATCTACTGGCTCTCTCTCTCTCTCTCCTCTGTCCAAACCATCTCCATCCAGCCTCTCTGACTTGGTCTCCTGAAGACCTGAGCACATGTGCTGTCCCTCTGATCCTATCATCGTCCTGCTCTCACTCCCAGAGAGAAGCTCAGCATCTTCATCTGTGCCTCCTCCAGCTCTGCCTCCTGTCTTCTCCTCAGTGCCACTGTTTCCAAACCATACAACGTTGCTGGCCTCACCACCCTTTTGGACCCTTTCCCTCTCATCCTTGCCCACACCCACATCACACCTGAGACTTTTCTCCAATGATTCCATCCTGCCTGCAGCCGCTTCTTCACCTCTTCCTCACACTCTCCATGGCCCTGGACAGTTGACCCTCCACCTACTTTATCTCTGCGTCCTGTAGCTTCACCTGTCCACTTGGCTCCCTCTCATTCACACACAGGGATTCTGTCTTACTGCGGCTGACCTTCATTCCTCTCCTTTCTAAGGCAAACCTCCACCTCTCCAGCGGATCTTCCACTGGCTCCCTGCTCTCACCACAGATCACAGCGTCATCTGCAAACATCACGGTCCAACCTGTCCATCACCACAGCAACAGGAAGGGTCTCAGAGCGGAGCCTTGGTGCAGTCCCACCTCCAGCTTGAGCTCCTGTGTTCCACCTGCAGCACACCTCACCACCGTCTCCCACACACGTCCTGCTCCTCTCCAACCTGCTGCTCTGCCACTCCAGACCTCCTCACTGCACCAACCATGAGGGATCCCAGTTTGAGCCCAATCCAAAAGCAAATATTGACAGGACGCCAGATGACTCAGCAGGGCTGTCACTGAAACCCCTCTGTGTGCATCTACAGTGGCGAGCTGGTCGAACCGTGGGCCTGACGGGAGGCGGGTTGTGCTCACCTTTGTAGAGTGGCGATTCTCTCTCGTGGTTGCTGATGTCCGTGTTGGCGCCGTGCTCCAGCAGCAGCTCCGCAGGGCTCAGGTTTTCGCGGCTGGTGGCGATCAGCAGGGCGGTTTCTCCACGCTCGGTTTGTTGGTTCACCATTCCTGGCTGAGCTGAGAAGATGGCAACAGACACTGAGTCATTGTTGTAGGTGCAGACCAACGGGAGCGGTGCATTTATTCTACAATATGAATATGGTTGGAATTGTTTGTGCTACGAATAGAGAAGTGATTCACAGAGTGGTGCGTGAGGAAGAGAGAAGTGAAGCAGCCATTGAAAGTCATTCACTCCAGGGTCCAAGGTCAGACGGAGGAGGCTGGAGAGGGCCATCTTCTCCAGAGCTGGTCCTCATACGAGGCACCTGGGGGAAGCCCGTTGCCATGGTGACGTGGCTGAGGACCAATCAGACGAGGACGGAGCCCAGGTGGAGAAACTTTGGTGGATAAAGGGGTCACGACCTCTGAGAGTTTTGGGTGGCTCCACCGGGCGCAGCTGCTGAGCCAGAACTCATTTCTGGGACACAACCCGTGAACGGACGCGCAGAGGTGCACGGCGTGAGGTGGATTGGATCACCAATATTGTCTTCTGCTGATTCCAGCCAGCTCCAAACTCTCCAACAGGCTGCTGCATTGGCAGCGAGGCTCACCTTGGACCGGTGAGTGAATGTGAAGGAAGTGTTCATGATCCTGTCAGAGAATGTGCTGTGTAAATAGTGGACCCGCCGACTGGTGCTGGTGGGTGTGACTCAGATGAAGAAACTGTCTTTGTCTCCACAGCCGTGGGTTCACCTGGCGTGGCTCCGCCCCCCTCACCTGCCAGTAAGACCTCCAGGCAGCGCCCCCTGTCGTAGAAGGCGGCCTGGTGGATGGCCAGCCAGCCAGGTTTGTCCGGCAGCAGCGGGTTGGTTCCTGCACGCGTCACCAGCTGTTTGACCGTCTCTGCGTCACCCAGGCGGACAGCTTGGAGGAGAGGCTCCTCCACCCTGCAGAGAAGAACCAAACCAGCCGGGCTGACACAGACGTGGGACACACAGCCACGTACTCCAGAGGCTCCGGCGCCACGTGCACCAGGCTGCCGTCGTGTCTCCGGTAAGCCACCATGCGCTTCCCCGAGCCGGTCACGAAGCAGCTGACCACGCCGTCAAAGGTGTCTCTGCAAGCAAAGGCCGTTCAGGCTGGAGACTCCCACCATCATGAGCGCCGCACTCACGGGTCCGGTGGCTTTTCCATGGGGGGGTTCGGGGAGCTGTAGTGAGCCACGGTCTGGTTTGGAGCCGGAGGCTGAGGGCTGCGACGCTGGGTCACGGGAGGAGACGCGGCGCGGGCCTGGCGCTCGCTCAGACTTCGCTCTATCGCCAGCTGAATCAGCTGCTCATCGCTCCAGTCGCTGTAGAGGGAGAAGTCCTGGAAGTCCTCCGAGCACAGGTCGCCGCCGTCGGCCATAGCTGCTCTGAGGAGAAGCAGGCGAGACGTGTTGGACCTGATGAGGAGCCATGGAACACGCCGCTCAGTAACTCGGGCCACCATCGGGCCTGTTGCCTTGGGTCGAGCCGCCGCCACCTTACGCCGTATGTTCTTCTGTCTATCACCCTGGGACACGGCCGCACTTGTGCACTGTGTGGAGGAGCCATTAGCAATGCTACATGCTAAGGTGCTGAGCTGCAGGGTGACTGAGAGAGAGTGGTGTAGCCAGCCCTGAGGAGAAGGTCTGTCTGTCTGGTGTTTTGGGTCGGAGCAGGAATACGATGGAACTGCTGTGCCGCATGGGTCTCCTGCTCTACGGGCATTTACAGCCACTATGGACACATCATACGTCATAGATACCAGCATGGACGGCTGGTGCTGCGCTACACACCTCGTGGTGTTTGACACGTCAGGGAGCGTCCTGGATGACAAATATGACAAGCCACGCGCATGCATGACTGAGCTTCAGAGCTCACCTGACACACACACACACACACACACACACACACACACACACACACACACACACAGACACACAGACAGAGGCAGAGACAGACAGACACAGACAGAGACAGAGACAGAGACACAGAGGCAGAGACAGACAGACAGAGACAGAGACAGAGGAAGCCCAGCGCAGCATGCAGCCACATGCAAGTGCACAGCTATGAAGCGAGCGTATTATTGAAGGGTAAAGAGGAGAGAATCATGAAACCTGCTGCTGCGCTGGAGGTCCTGCAGTCAACACAGTGCAAAGTCTCTTAAAATAGCTACCAGCTGACTTGAGAATGTTCTAGTGACCCAACCTGAATATAGCACGCGTGCACCCGACACACACGCCCCCTCATGTCTCTCTCTCACCCCCCAACACACACACACACACACACTCTTGTATTTCTATCTTTGTTGGGACATTGCTGTCACTTCGTCCCCTGCCTCTCTCTCCACAGTGAACCATCCAATAAGCATCCAGAGAACCAAGGCTGCTGTGAGAGTGGCAGCCAGTTCGGCCGCTGCTGCTCTTTCTCAGCTTTCGGTGTTTTCAGTTGGTTTGTTGTCTGTGTGGACATGCTGGACCCAACGTGAACAGAGAAACCCTTGTGTCCAGGGACTCTGCTCATCTGGATCACAGTTAGCATGGCGGCGATGCAGCCCAGCTGGTGTCCCCCGGTACTGAGCAGGGCAGGGGCCACTGGGCCAGCCGAGGTTTCCCTCAGCTGAGCGTCCATCCTCATTCAGAGAGGTCGGGGTTACAAGCAGATCTGGTGGGGGTTCGGTCAGCGCCAGAATGAAGTGTAAAATGAGATGCCAGAAGTTTGTGTCTGGCAAGTGCACTGGCCAGTGGAGGGCCCGGCCCCCGGCCCTGTGGGGCCACAGCCACTCCGCTTTTATTTTGTTCCCTTGACTCCCGTTTCTGTGTCTCCCTCCTTCCTTCCTGTGTTTGTGGAGCCCATCATCCTCTGGTCACCTGTGTGTAAAAGCACCAGGACTCCAGCAACGCGGGCCGGGTCGTTTGTTCCGTCCGTTCCTCTCTACCCGCGTACGTTTTATCCCACGTCTTGAATGATCTTCTGTTCGCCACTCTAAACCCTGGTGCTCATATTTGGACTCCGTTTCTTCTCCCTGCGCCGCGTGGCTTCTTGGTTTTCCTCCTGTCGTCTCTGACTCGTGTGTTCGTGTTGATGACCTCCATGGTTGACTGTGTTTCAGTGCTCACCGTCGGCTTGTGTTCCTTCATGGAGGAGCTTGAAGACAGCTGCTTCCGCTGAGTGCTCCCCCTGTCTGGAGGAGCATCCCTCCTTCCTACAGTCAGAAGAGCGTCATGTTGAGCCTCCTCACATCAAGCTGTTGCATCAATACACACCTCTAATGTGTCCGTTGACTCGTGAGAGTGGCCACCAAAAACCCACCGGCTCAAATCCAAACGAAGGTCTTCCCTGCCAGAGGAGTGTCACGACCCTGCTGGAGCTGTGGCCCCGCCCATCTCTGGCCGGCTCCATCACTCCTCCTCCTCCTCAGCCATCACTGTCCCAGAGGTTCCTGAGCTTCCTCGTTCCTTCACTTGGGGGAAGGTAGACAAACTCAGGCTCCACTCCGGCTGTGTGGAGCGGTCCTGGTTCTTCAGTTCTTGGTCCTGGTACTCATGCTGGAGCACAGTGAGGTGACCTCAGCCATGGTCTCTGCCACTGCTGTTGGACTCAGTCTCTCATGAGACAAAGCATGGTGAAGCAGTTCATTCAGTAGCAGACACCTGGATGAACATGATCATCAGTGAAGTCGATCATGACTTTTATTGACCTTTAAAGCGCTCAAATGGCGCTGTTTTGGCCCGTGTGTGGGCAGCTCTGCCAACTTCAATGTAACAAGATGTGAGGAGCTCATGATTCAGGTTCAGAACATTGCCCAGATTGTTCCAGGAGTCCGTCTCCATGCTGGAGCCTGTTTTCCAAACTAGAACCAGAAGTGATCCTCATGCAGACAGCAACAGTGCAGGCTTACGTAGGACAAAGATCTCTTTTCCTTCTTAGGGTCCGTGTAATATTGAGGGTGCGCTCTATAGTACGGACAATACGGTAGTCATATCTTTCAGCTGGATCCATGTCTGAAGATGGCGTACTGAGACACGGCAGACAAGGAAGACTGGATTGCAAAAGTCCTCCTCCGTCACATCCATGAAGCTGCAGGCACCTTCAGGATCCCACAGGCCTGCTCAGCCATGCAAGGAAGCGTCTCAGAGTGTGGGACACGCAGAGGACTGCATGCCAGAGCAGGGGAACAGAAGACCGGTCGGCTGTTGCCAGGTAAGCCACCAACACCGGCGTGGATGATTCCGGCCCATTTGAGGTCAGTCCAGGCCGCGGCAAAGTCACGCGCTATGGTGAGCTTTCCACGTGTTGGAGCGCTTCACTTCAGAGGTGGCACACTCCCTCCACACCAGCTCATGGATTCATGCTCTACGCCACTTTTTGTACAACAAGTGTCTGTTCTTCGGTCGCACGACGGCGCTCGTTGTGTCGGTGCTGAAAGGGAGTTGAAGGAGTCCATAAAAGATGTGGACCAGGCCAAGATCAGACAAGCGATGCTGGAAGAGGACACGGCCGCTGCGCCCCATCGGGGAGGCGTCTGGGAAGGCCAAATAAGGACAGTCAGGAAGCAGGCCTGGAGCCCAAATCATCTGCTGTTGGTGAGAACACAGCCAGACATTCCTCCTGGTGTCTTCTCCAAGGACCAGCTCTATGCACGGAGGCAAGTTCAATATATGGCAGATTCATTCTGCCGCCAGGGGACCCCAGAGTACTAGGCCCTTCTGCAAGAGAGACGAAGACGGAACACGACTAAGAGGAACTTAACCTCCGCGCCACCAAACTCCTGGTTGAAGGGAGGACAATGCCAGACTCCAGGGGAACAGTCCGCAGTGTCTGTGTCGGAGAGAGCCATTAGACCGAGGTACGTCTCGTGGACGAGGCATCATAAAGGCTCGGAATGAGATTGATAGATCTATCTGTCTCACAATAAGGGGCCTGTCATGTTCCAGTGGATGAGTGGAGTGCAGTGCTATTAGGTCTGTCTTACTTATGGCTGGCTACTGCTCGTCTCACTGGCTGAAGAAGGCGCACCCGCGCACGTGACGTGTGCGCGTGGACGTGTCCCGGACGCCTCAGAAGCAAGTGAGAGTTGTGGACCGTGCTATCGCTGTTTTGCTTTGGAATACTGTCCTGTTGTTACCCACTGGGATCTCCACAGATCCCGTGCACTCTGACGCGCGCCGACCACAGGCTCCACGTCCATGATGTCACAGACCAGCGGCGGTGCGCTCGCAGCAGTGGACTGGTGCTCTACTGGAGGACTTGTCGCTGGTCATTCTTAAACAGCAGGAAGAAAACGTCAACAATGTGAAATGAAATTCTTCTTTCCGGTGTGACCTCAAACGTGTCAGTCTGTCAGCACCAAATCCATTCTCACACACCTCTGCTGAGCGACTGACTCCATTCATGGACGTGAACTACCCCGCTGACTTGAGTCCTACAGAGGCAGGACAGAGCCAGCACTTCACTGAGTCCCACAGATCCGCTCAAGTCCCTGTGAAACCCGGAAGTGACTCGACCACTGGAGTCTCTGCCTCCTGAGGTGGATGAAATGAGGACTCGTGCTGCCTCGGGTGACTCATGGCTCGGGTCACTTGGATGACCTCAGGAAGAAGGACGACATGATGAGGTGGAAGCTGAGAGGAGGCCGAGGAGCTGGAAGAGTTGGGTGAGGTGGAGTCCGCTGCCCCTTGACTCACCCGGCTCCCACCACCATAAGCCACTCAGGAGCACACCAGAGGGGGCGCTGTCGACACGCTCCGTCCCCACCCTGGCTAGGGTCTTATTTTGAAAGGGTGTGAAGGGAAGTGTGTTGATGAGTTCAGAGCTCTGTCAGAGAGAGCGCCACCCTCAGTTGACACGCCAGTAATCCCCAGAGGAGCAGAGCTGCAGGACGCGCCTCCTCTTGGTCTGGTGTCGTTCACGTGAAGCACTGCTGCTCTTCACACCTGCTCAGGCTCACAGCCTCCTCCTGATCTGATCTTCAGTTGCACCAAGCAGCTGATGGTGTGGAGATAGAGATGCTGAAGCAGCCGTCAGAGTTGAGTCTCTCCCAGACGACACCACAGCTGCACTGCTGCTGCTGCTCTGCTCCAACATCCAGGCTCTGGTCATCAGCCCAGCAGGGGGGGAGCATCTCTTCCTCCTCAACAGCAAGTCCTCACTGAGTCATCGTCATGTCATCTTCAAGTCAACATCAAGTCATCTCCAAGTCACTGTCATGTCACCAGGTCATCTTCAAGTCAACATCAAGTCATTGTCAAGTCATCAGATCATCTTCAAGTCATCGTCATGTCATCAGGTCCTCTTCAAGTCAACATCAAGACTTCACCAAGTCATCTCCAAGTCACTGTCATGTTACCAGGTCATCAAGTCATCTTCAGGTCAACATCAAGTCATTGTCAAGTCATCAGATCATCTTCAAGTCATCGTCATGTCATCAGGTCCTCTTCAAGTCAACATCAAGACTTCACCAAGTCATCTCCAAGTCATTGTCATGTCATCAGGTAGTCCTCAGCCGCCCGGGCAGAACTACGGAGGCCTGGAAGTGACACGCATGTGTCCATATTTTGGGATGTGACTTGCATGACTTCAGAGTGAAATCGTGATGATCACCAGGTTTCATGGATAACTCTCTCTCGCTCGAGGGAGCACAGGCGCCATGGACCAGGAGCGGGCGTGGCGTGTCCTCCTGAGCACGAGGCACTCGGTCAGATGGAGGGATGAGATGTAGCACACCGTGACGGAGCCCTGGGAGACAGACAGGTGGATGTCATTCACCACTGGAGCCCACTGATCACGAGATCGACAGGAGGAAACACCTGCATGTCGCATCCAGGCCTCCGTACAAGGCACCTTCCATCGCGTGGAAAAACCAAGACACCTTCCCGCGAGGCCGACGAGGGGGCGGAGCAACCCTCGGAGCAGGGCTGATGGCTCCGGCGCCCCCTCTGGTGGAACCTTGTCAGTGAGAGACAGTGAACTGACCACTGCCGTTACACAACTTTATTTCTAGACGACCCGCAATGGTTTTTTACATCCGGTCCTGAGCAGCGCCCCCGGACCACTAAGCGACTGAGGACACAAACCAGCCTTCACCACACAACAACGACAGCGAGGAGAGGAGGCTGAGAGCGTCCCGCCTCACAGGTCCAGCAGGAAGCGGTCCACCTTGGCCTGGTACTCCGGTCTGAGGAAGCGCTCCAGCTCGCCTTTCCTCAGCCACAGGCGTGAGGGGTCAGAGGTCACGGCGGCGCCGCCGTCGCTCAGGTAGGCTTTGAAGAAAAACACCTTCACCCCTAGGAAGGTGTCGGTCCGGAGCGCCCGGGGGAGCTTGGACTTGTAGACCCCGCACGGAGCGTTGCCCAAGAAGGTGGTCTTCAGGTCGGCACCTGCAGGAGAGCGACAATCAGGGTCAACATCTCTGGGCTCATGAGTCCAGACTCCACATCCTGAAGCCAGCGCTGCTGAGCCGGACTTCGGTCCAGGGAGGGGAACTGATGAGGTCTTCACCATCCCGTCTGCCTTCCACTCCCAACAGGGAAGACAGGGAGAGACACGGCTCAGTTGCTATCACTGGATTTGGCTTTTGGATGAGAGCAGTTGCATCCACCACGCCAATCGCTGAACCCGTTTGTGACGAGTCAAGTTAGGATCAACGAGCAGGTCGTTCCACTCGGTGGTGACACCGATGTCATCAGAAGGCGACAGCCTGGTGGTGATGTCAGCGGTACCTGGCAGCTCCGCGAGCGCTCTCTGGGCTGTCAGCTGCAGAGTCTCTCCCTCCTGCCAGCGAGTCTGAGGCAGCAGCCACTGGTCCTGCCCCTCCACGCGCCGCTGGGTCAGCAGCACCAGTGACTGGGCCAGGCAGCGGCGCGGTGACGTCAGGTCCTGGTCCACGTGCGCTGCAGAGAGAGAGCGAGAGAGATGCGGTCAGCAGAGCAGAGCAGAGCAGAGCAGAGCGCGGCGCCGCTCCCCGCCGCTCACCTTGGACCCGGGCCTCGGGCTGGAAGCTCCTCATCTTCTGCTCCCACGCGTCCTCCAGGTCCTGCGTCAGCACGATGTCCTGCTCTTTGGGGCTGTCGTCTTCTTCCGGGTCATAGTCGTCCGACTGCTTCCGTCGGAGTCGCTCGGCGTCTTCCAGCAGCCGCAGCTCGTGGTCCGACAGGAGGCTCCTCTCCAGCTCCATCTGTCGGGCGCCACAGACACGGCTCTGTACGCGCGCTTCACAGGGCACCGCGCGAGCTGCTTCACGAGGACGTCAACATCCAGCGAGACAGTGGCACCGGGGGACTCACCTGCTGCATCAGGCCTTCGAACTCCTGCTCCACGGCACTGCTGTCCGCCGAGATGACCGGAAGCCTCTGGACACACACCGCTGCCGCCAGGCTCCACGGAGAAGCCTTCCCACTCGACGTGTTTGTCTGTAACTGACACTGGTGTAACCAACTCCTGCTCGAGTGTCGCGCCGCGGCGGCTCCGTGACGGGACCAGGAGCGGAGCAGAGCCCGAACCGCCGTCCTTCCACCGGGGAGCGCCATCTTGGAGTGCTGCCTTCACTGTCCGGACATGGAAGGCACACAGGACCACTCTTTCAGCGTCCGCCGACATAAATGTGACATATATTTTTATTGCTTTTGAAAACAACCACACGCATAATTGGTGCATTTATTTTTGCTGTGTTGGTATTCATATTTACATGAAGGATAATAACGTTTTTAAAACAAGACGTCAAAATTGAAATGTACGAATATATTTTCTGCCCTTGAACGCAGCAAACTTTGGCCCACAATGCCGTTCGGCTTCAGAACGTACCAACTTCAAAACTGGATGAGACTAAATAATAAAAAAAAAATCAGTATTGCCTATTAATTATAGTATATAAATCTATATTTTAAAGGCTAAGCTATGGCCACTTCATGTCTGCCCGTGTGATATGCGATGACATTTCGATGACTATTCGGAGCCTTCACCCCTCCGTGTCGTCATCAGTGGCGCGTCCTGTTCGCTCCAATGTCGCGTCAGTTGTGTCCTGGACTCGGTGGACAAAGATGTTGAGGTTGAACTGCGCTCTCGTCAACGCGGCTGCTCAGCTGAGCAAGATGAGTCGACAGTTTGCGGCGTCGGTCAACGCGAGCGGGGGCGTTTCGTGAGTGTTCGAAAGCTTCCGTTGCTCATGTCCTCCCGTGTTTGCTAACCGCGGCTAACGCTCGCGCCTGGTCACGTGCGTGTTGTGTGTGTCTGAAGGCTGCAGAGAGCCGTGCACGGAGGCGCCGCCAGGCTGCAGGAGAGCTTCAGGTCAGTCTGCTCGGGCCTCGCTTCTCCCAGCCGGAGAGCCAGCTCACGGTCTGGATGATGCTTGTGTTGCCAGTCACTTCCCCCCTCTGCCGGGTCAGGACAGTCCACTCAAGTGGGGCGGGAAGAGCTACGATGAGCTTCCGGTCGCTCACATCAAAGCCACGTACAACAAGTGAGTGCGAAGCGCCTGCGGCTCTGTCACAACCACTGACGCGTCTCCCCGCAGCACACACGTCCAGGTGACGGACAGCGCGGGCCAGTCGCTGGTCAGGACCTCCTGTGGCACGGAAGGTTTCAAGAACATCAAGAAGTCCACGCCGGTCGCCGCTCAGACGGCGGGACTCTCCGCCGGCGCGGTGAGTTGTGGGTCTGGGTTCCGGGTCCGAGGGTCACGGCCCAAACCCTCAGCTGAAACCTGCCCTGCCGGGTCTGACCACGCTGTCCGTCCGTCCCTCAGAAAGCCACGGCCAAGGGAGTGACGTTTGTGCGAGTGGTGGTCAAAGGTCTGGGCCCGGGGCGTCAGGTGAGTCGCGTGACTGCGGACGCTCTGTCCTGAACTGCAGTCGTGTGAATCCAGGTGGTTTTGTGCTGGATTATTGTCAACTTATTGGCAGCTTCCATTGGAGCTCCTCGTTTGCTGGATTTATTTTAGAAAGACATTTAAAAAACATATCTGTTTAGGTTGTGTGTGTGTGTCCCCTATATCAATGACATATGATCATTAGCCACACATGCCCAGAACTCTGATTTGGTCTCCATCGGCCGGTCTCTTTCTCCTCAGTCGGCCATCAAGGGGTTAACCATGGGGGGTCTGGAGGTCGTGTCCATCACAGACAACACGCCGGTGCCTCACAACGGCTGCAGGCCCCGCAAAGCTCGTCGGACATGAAGATGTGTGTCGTCGCCACTGCTCAATAAAGGTTTTGTGTTGAAGCTGGTGGGCCTCGTTCTTTATCTGCAGGACTGAGGCGAGCGGAGACACTTGCACAGGAAAGCATACAGTGAACGGCAGAGTGGATAAAAACACGGCGAGGACGAGCGGACGGGATGGAGAGGCTTTATATGTCATCCTCACACGGAGTCTCCTCACATTCCACAAGGTGCAAAGGCGCGGATTAAATAAAGGTCCAACACCAGAGGTTGCCGGGTGGATTCCCCTCTGCTGAGGAAGGCACTTGGCTGCTGAGGCGCTGACAGCAGCTGATATTGCACTTGGAGACTCGGGAGGCGGAGCTTTGCAGGAGTGACAGCAGCGCAGCCACCCTCCGACCCTGGAGGGGGCGCTGCAGTGGTGGGAGTGCGTGGCGGGGGCCACGGCGGTGCCCTCACTTCCCCTGCAGGTTGCTGAGCTCCAGCTCGTCCTTGCGGCGCTTCTGCTGGGTGAAGAGCGAGCTGAAGGGGTAGAGTTTGGCCTTGGCCGGGTAGCGCTGACCCGCGATGTCCACCTCATAGTCGCCGCGGTTGATGAAGTCGGGGGTGAAGGGTGTGGGCAGCCCCTCGGGCCCCGGCGGCGGAGACACGAAGCCCAGGCAGACGTGGCGCTCCAGCGTGTAGCTGAAGGCGCTGCTGGTGGTGG
The DNA here is from genome assembly GCF_027744825.2 of Synchiropus splendidus. Classification (NCBI taxonomy): domain Eukaryota; kingdom Metazoa; phylum Chordata; class Actinopteri; order Syngnathiformes; family Callionymidae; genus Synchiropus; species Synchiropus splendidus. The sequence goes on along the minus strand of NC_071338.1, from coordinate 33,942,365 downwards.
CACCGGCCAGATGGCCGTTTCGATAGATGGGCTCACCCCACCACGGCCACAGGTCCAGCTCCGTGTCGTGGTCGTCCAGAACCAACATGACGAAGCGGCGGAAGACACCGTCCTGGCGCTGCTGCAGCAAGGCCTGGCGCCCCACGAAGTCCCGGTCCTGCAGGAGGAGGAGGAGGGGTCAGGCTGAGACCAGGAGTCAAGGGGGGGGGGTTAACACTGACCGTGTCCAACTTGACTCGGAACTCGCGGCCACACTCCAGTGGCGTGGTGAAGGCGTCCAGGTCTTGACCCCAGAAGGCGAAGAACTTCTCGATGCGCAGGCTGCGGAGCGCGTAGTAGCCGGCGTTCCTGATGCCGTACTTCTGACCCACCGACATCACCTCGTTGTAGACGTGAAGAGCGTACTGCAGGGGGCGCCCACACACACACAGGTCAGACCCAGCACCAGGCCACCGGTGAGCAAGAGGTGAACCAACCTCGATGGGGATGTAGAGCATGAAGCCTGGTTCTCCAGTGTGAGTCATACTCATCACTCGGATGCCGTTGGCGTAGCCCACACTCATCTCCTGGACGCACACACACACACAGGAGAGCAGTGTTGAGGTCAGGACCACATCAAGCCAGACCCACACTGGAGATGTCAGGAGCCTCAAACTGATCCACCCCTGAGCCTCGGTGGCTGCAGGCTGACGTTGGTGAACCAAACAAGCAGCAGCAGCAGTCTGACCAACAACAGCCTTCTGACACGTGACTGGTGGGTCTCCTCCTGATGAGTGAGGCACAAACACCTGCCCCCAACTCTGGGCCTCTGCTGCAGTGTTTTTCACCCTCTCTCCAGCCACGGCACCTTGGTTCACAGCACCACAGGAACCTGGGCCACTGGTGCTTAAAGCCCTGTAGAAACTCCCTCTTCACTGGTGAAACCCTGGCTTGTTCTGTTGCCAGGCTGTTGGCAGAAACACATGGCAGAAAATGTCTTTGTTTCCCATGTGTCCAGAAAGAGGCGGCAATATGGCAAACTATATCATGGTTCATTGATGTGTGGACTGACTTGAAATCACTGTTTGGATGGGATCACTTCTCTTTTGCATGATGTGACTGGAGTTTCCAGACAAATGCTTGGCTTCTCTGCCTGAACTTGCTTCATAACAACAATGATTCTTTCTCTCTTCACATGTATTTTGTGGTGCGTTTAGTTGTTCAGAGCCACCTTTTAAAGCCCAGAGCCAACGTTGACAGTCCATGAGCATCAATGCAGTTTGGAAGTCAGACAGGTCAGGTTAGCTCTGTTAGCTCTGCGCTGCAGACAGTTTTTGGCCTGGTGGCGGCTCCCACAAGGATCCCTCCCTCCCTCCATGGTTCTGTGGTGAAGGTGTGTGGTCCAGTTAGAGGGGCATCAGCTTTAAAAACAGCTGGAAGTTGTTGAAGCACGTGAGCGGCTTCTTGGCTGTGAGTGTGTGGGAAGAGGTCATTTTCCCGTGACACACCTGACACTCTAGTGTGCCGCAGCACCCTGGCTGAAAAATTCTGGTTTAGTGGATCAGTGTGAGGCTCCTGATGAATATCCAAGACTAAAAACATTACAAAACTCAACAAAAGGCCAGAATCCTTCTTTCAACGATGACAGTTTTCTCTGTCGGTCTTGACCAGTCTGGCACATGTTACATCCAACACAATGAAGTCCAAGTCCGGGATGCTCACGTTTGGTCATCAGCAGCGAGTCGGGCGCTGTCACCGCTGAAGTGGGGGAGTGGGGCGCCAGGTATCAGTGAACGAGGGAGAAGGTTGCTCGCAGAGAGCATCAATCACATACTGTATGAAGTCACTCAGCAAGAAGTGCGTGAACCAATCAGCTTCACTTCAGGTGTCTGTCGCAAGTGCCATTAAATTTGCAATAAAACTGCTCTGAAACAGGTGTGTCCTACCCGAGTTAGCTCTCCCACTGAAGATAGGTCAACACACCCCTCCACTATTGCTGGAACATCTGTTTTGTGTTGTTGCTCACCATTAAAACTGAAACTTTGTATTTGCAGCCTTATACACTTTTGCGCCTCACTTTTGTTACACCCCCCCATTGTTACATGTGGCTCAGAAAATGCCCTGGAGCCGCGCCTGCCCATCCCGGGAGACTCATGTTGGGTTCACAGAGTGTGTTTCCTGGGTAACACACCGCTCACCTCCAGTACCAGCTCAGGCCTGTCACTGACCCATCTCTCTGGCCTGCTGCACTTACTTTACAGAACATGGACGGGAAGTGCTCCGGGGTCATGGAGACGTAGGAGAGCTCAGCCAGGACGTCCACGGCTCGCGGTCCGATCAGATTCAAGGCTGGAACAGAGACAGACCGTGAGCCCCGTCACGGCAGCACAGAGGTCCACACAGCACTGCTCACCAGTGTACTTCCAGCTGACGTCCTCCAGGTGCAGGTTCGGGTCACTGGGCATGTGCTTCTTCATCCAGGACCAGCAGTGGACCTGCTGGTCAGTGGGCGAGATGATGAAGAAGCTGCAACCACAGCGGTCAGAGGGTCAGCGTCAGCGGCCGCTCACAACTCAGGCCCGGCGGGCGACACACCTGTTCTTGCTGATGCGCACCACGCTGCAGTCGTTCTCGTAGCCCCCCCTGCTGTTCAGCATCCCGGTGTGCACGATGTGACCCACCGGCACGTCCAGGTCGTTGGCACAGAGGTGCTGCAGAAACTCCAGAGCCTCGTCACCACTGGACTGCAGAGACGCATGGCGCCAGTGTCACGACAAACCAGCACCTGTGAGACGCGCTCCGGCGCTGGAACTCACCGTCAGTTCAAACTTGGTGAAAGAGGACATGTCGATGACGCAGACGGCTTCTTTGCAGCACTTGACTTCAGCTCCCACAATGTCGAACCAGTCGGGTTTGTAGAAGGTCTTGCTCTGGTCCAGCGACAGCAGATCTGCAGCAAGGTGACACAGAGGTCATCTCTCGAACCTGCGCACGGACTGGGGCCGGAGCGCACTGCAGCACTTTCGCAGTGTTCATTTGTGTTCATTATCCCAGCGGTTCTTGGCTAACGGATAGACACCCCAGACACCAGAATCTGCACCTTTGAACTTCATCATGTGTTCAGTCTGTACTGACCATCACATTGTGCTAGATATGTTGATATTTTTTATCATGGTATGAACCCGACATCCAGCTTTGTTTGATTATTAACTTGTGTTTGCCATGTGTGGTGTCTAAAGACGGGAAACTAAACTCTCAGCTGACGTAGGTAAAGGGAGGGAAGGGATATACTTATACTTATGTAGATATATATATTTCATTTCATGTTCTCTAAAATCAATACAAATATTTGAAACAAAAAAAACCCATCAAGATATCAGGGTGAGTGGGTCTCAGTCCTCGGGGGAGAGGCCGGGGAAAGGGTGATGGACCTGACCAGGACAGAAATAGCAGCTTTGATTTCACTGGTGGTGAGTGGGAGCTGCTCTACCTTTCCCATGAGGGACGAAGTACTTGGGTCTCTCGAAGCCGTGCTTCTCCATCCAGCGCGCTCCCTGCGTGTCCAGCCGGTCGTACAGCGGACTGGTCCGGAGCTGGCGACCCGTCTGGAAGTCCCAGCGAGGGACCTTCAGCTCGTACAGAAGAGCTGGCGACACACACACAGGGGTCAGTGGGGGGAGCTCTGACCCCGGAGCCACCGCAGACCCACTCCTCTACTCACGCATGACCTCCATGACTCGGTGTCTCAGGAACGTCCGGCTGCTCTGAAGGTTCCCGAATCTTTTGATGTCCAGGGGCCAGACGTTGGCGGTGGGGTAACCGTAGGTCATCCACTCCGCCAGGTACCTTGAACACATCAGAATGAGCGAGTGGCGCCTCAGGCCGCGCCTCCTCACTCACTTGCCGGCTCCTCCGGCGTACGACAGTCCGGACGAGTTCATCCCAGCCAGCACGAAGTAGCCGGCCACGCCCGGAGTCTCCCCCATCAGACAGCGCATGTCAGGGGTGAAGGACTCGGGACAGTTGACCAGCTGATGGATCTCAGCTGACTCCAGGGCCGGCATCCTCCGCAGCAGGCTGCTGAGCATGGGCTCTGCAGGGGAACAAGGGAGGAAATAAAAATCATCAAAAAATGGTGGAAAAGATTTGTCCATGAACACGTTTTATCAGAGAATCCAATTCAATTTGTACTAAAAAAGACAGGAATAAAAACGTCAAATGGATATTCATGAAACGAAATGTATTAGATATGTAATAAAACATATCTAATACATATCTAATAAAACAAAAAAAAAAAAAATTCTCAAAGACAAAAAAATGGTAAGTGCAGAAAATAAAGTGATATAAAGTCGAAAATGAAACAAACTCAAGACCAGGTGAAAATCATCAAGTAAATGGTCATGTAAAAATAAATAAATTACAAAATAATCAGGTGCATCGTTCAAAAGCACATTGATTTTTAAGGTAAGGTCTAAATGATTATACTAAAATTTCATCAGAAGAATCGTGAGATGGAAAAAGCTCAACGACAAAAACCAGACCGAAGTGGTCCCAGTCCTCCTGCATGTTCTGGATCTCCAGCTGGTTCCGGCCCTCGGTGAAGATGGGTTTGGGGTTCTTCTCGAAGCCTCCGGACAGCAGTCCTCCCTGCCAGGGTCGGGCATAGATCCGGCCGTCCATGTCCAGCAGCACTGCGGAGCAGCACAGCCGGTTACGAGGGCCCGTGGGCCATGTGACCGGTGCGGGTCGGCGTCCGCACCTGGTGCGTCGGGGGGCAGCTGGTCCTGCAGGGGTTTGGTCAGCAGGTAGAAGTGCTCGCAGCCGTGGAGAGGAATGGAAATCTTGGTCTCACTGGCCTGACCCAACTCGTACGCCCACTGGAGGAGCAGACACAGCAGAGCGGGTGGAACCGTGTGGCCTCAGCAGAGGGCAGCCTGGGCTCTGGTGCCGGTCTAGACAGAACCGCAGAGCAGCAGCCAGTGGTTCCGACCGCTGCACGCCCGTCCCTGGTGGGTGGCCTGAGACCAGACCCTGGTGCCCCCCCCACTGGCTGCCCTCGGTCCATCTGCCTCTCCCATGTGTTCAGACAAGTGACACCAGAAATACTGCGTCTCGACTCAGCCGGGACCAAAATCCACACTGTGTTGACAAGGAAGCGCATCTGTCAACAACGGCTGAAACAATCTCCTGTCACGGTTCCTTGTCAACATCTTAGTGGATGATGGAGCAGTTCCCGGGGAAACACAAGTCGCCTGCCGCGTGGCACCATTTGGATCTCCTATCTGAGAATCATGTTTCTCTTTCAATCTCCTCGTTTCACCTGGTTTGTCTCCGACTTGTCTTGCTCCATTCAATTCATGATTCATGTCAAGGTAACTTCACTATTCACGTTCTCTTTTGTAAGAAATGCAAAAGACTTAAAACATTGGAAAAAAAAACACGTAAAAACAAAAAGTCCACAAACATCGTTTTCACATTCCAGTACATTATTTAAAGACATAGAATAATACAATATGAATGTTAAGACTTAAATGATATTATGGTACACACCAGGTCATCAAGTCAATGTCTCCCTGTATCTGTGTCTGTGTGTGGGTGTGGGTGTGCGAGACCTCGTGTGTCCGTGTCATTACCTGTCCAGCACAGTTGACAAAATATTCACACTCAACGGAGCCTCGGTCCGTCTCCACCGCCGTCACCTGACCTTTGTCCACCAGAACCTGCTGAACGCTGGTCCGGTCCAGGATCTGGACCCCTGCACGGGAGAGAGAGGTGGTGAGTCAGAGTGGCCCCAAGTGTGCGCGCGAGTGCGTGCGCGCGTGCGCGACCCAAAGCCTTGCCTTGAGCGGCAGCAGCCACGGCCAGCGCGTGGTTGACGTCGGGCGGCGACACCACGGCGTCAGCAGGCAGGTGCAGAGCTCCCACCAGGTCGTGGATGTTCACCAGCGGGTGCAGTTTTGCCACCTCTTTGGGTTTGATGATGTTGCAACTAATGCCCAGCACCCTGTGAGGACACGACAGAGTTCACCAAGGAACCTCTCCCTTTATCTCCCTCTTCTTGAGAGGATAAACACTCAGCGACGCTGGCTGGACGGCGCACACACACAACATTGCAAAACTAGAGTAAACGGGTGTCCTTTCAAGGTGTCAGGTGTGTTGTTCGACGTAAGAACAAAATCATTATTCACATCAGAGCATGCTGACGGAGGGAGAATTTGAGTTTATACAACGCAACTTCTAAAGGTGGAGCTCATCACTGGAGCATGACCACCGGGTGGTGACAGACCCATTACTTGGATCATTCTGGTATCAAATATTGGTATGATTAACTGTACAAACCTAAATTCAACAGATTTTCTATTTTTAAATTGAGTCACACTACTAGTATTTCCCTTTTTTATACTCTCTATATATATATAAATAGCTATTTGCTGTTTTGACAGCTGCTAGTCGCTTTAAACTAAACATTTAAAATACACATCTTTTTGTTTATCTCATTGACATAACAGCCACACTTGTCAGACATAAAGCACCTGTGTTCTTTCAACATTGTGACACAGTCAAACTGTTGCCGTACTACTAACTATACAGCAGCCCTGTATAGTTAGTAGTAGTAATAGTTCTGAGTCTCACTTGAGTCTGGACGCCAGGCGCTTCAGGGAGATGAGCCGGTCCTGGTTCTGGGCCAGACACAAAGATCCGGTGGTGACGTATCCTGAAACACAAACATCATTGATGAGAGCGTGTAGCGCCAGCAGCAGCGGGGTTTCAGTTTGTTTTTTGATTCGCCGTTGAGGTTGCTACACCAACGTGCCCTCCTACACTGGTGAGAACCCTTGGAAGGGCCACTCATAGGTGATATCAGAATGCTAAGACCAAACACTGGACTTTGCCAGTGCGGCTGGTCTGGAAACAAGGAAGCCGTGGTGAGGAAAGGACCAGATTTCATTAGAGAAGTGACTGCAGCCCACCCTAGAATCTTCTCTGATCAATCAACAATGGCATTTTAGCAGGAAGAGGAGGAATAGCTAGCTGCATGTTCCCAAAGATGAACATGCAGAGGCAGTTGACAAGGATGAAGAGCACATTCCGCTCATCCAGAACAACCACCACCCTGGGGGTCAACGTGGATGGACCCCGGAAACTGCCAGCGCTGCAAAGGTGCAGTTCTGGACAGTTCTGCAGTTCTTTGACTTTTGAACAGGACTTTTCCAAGACAAACTTAAGGACAGCGTGGTCAGTGACAATCCTGATCTTTGGTCTCCACCTGTCTCTGTTGGCTATTCTTCATAGCATTTTTGGGCTACAGGGAGAAAAATAAGATCACACTCAAGAAACAGGCCAGTGACACACAGGCTTCGGTGGAGTGGCACCGTCATGCAGCTGTAGCTAAGAATGGAGGAGCACGCGGCTGAGAATATCTCACCAGTCTTGACGCCGGTCTCCTGCTCCAGCTGCTGATAGAGATTGTTGGAGTAGTTGGCCATCTGGCACTCGATGGTGATGGGTTTAGCCACGCTGACGATGCCGGCGCACAATCTGGTGGTCCCTGCACCGAGTCTGACAACGAGACCATCACAGATAATCCAGACCTGCTTCTGCTCACTGCTACAACTGAAGGTTAACATCATGTGGTCTTCTGTGTCAGTTTGATGTCACTTCCAGGGGGGCGCCAGTAAAATCGGCAGGCCGGCAGATGATGATGTCATCACACTCCTGAGACCACGCCAAATTTCAAAGGCTACTATTCGATGGCCATTTCACGCAACAGCCGCCGCGATGCGCTCCTCAGTGGAGGAAGCCACGGAGTAATCGCAACTTGCATCAACAGAATTGGAGCAGAGGTGCAACACACAAAGCATTTGACCTCACACAGAACAGGCGCGTTAGAAGGAGTTCATATCACGGGACAAACTGGTTCAGTAGCAGTCAACTGGCTTGGGTTTAGTTAACCCTCCAGCCAGTTCCTTCAATGGAATGTTCCACTCTGACAACTCCACTTCAAAAGGCTGTAGCTTGAAAACTGCTAGATCTGGTGGCGTACTGACAGAGAAGAGACGGTCTTCAGAGAGACCCACAGTTGGGGGAGATTAGACTTGCCTCTTTTGAGACACAGCGTTTGAGTGAAGTGCCACCGTGTGCTCCATGAAGGATCCTGATCCGACGCAGTGGCATGGCAAGTCAAGGCTGCCAGCTGAGCGCCAGGTCACGTGACCTGTGGTAGCAGGGGGCTAAGGCATAGCCCTGTGATTCACCATGTTGCCGGTTGGCATCCAGCATATGTCTCTTGTGCATTTGTTTTTAAATGAATGCATTTTACAGTGATCCTGTTTGAAAAATCAAACTAAATAACAAGGTAATTCACTGTGTTTTTAACAACCAATCAATGATCCCCAAAGATCCTAATAAAACGTTTGAATTTCGCTCAATACCAGTTTGGTTAACAAGGTGCGCAGCCTGAATCCTGCTCCTCCTCCTGCCAACACCGGACCCATCACCTGCAGCCTCCTGGAGGGAGACTTAATGCTGCTTCCTTTTCATTTTTTGTGAATTAGCTCAAACAAACGGCAACGTCAGGGAGGATGGGATGGCAGCTATGGAGGAGCGACGCAAGTGTTGGAAAGGACTCTGCTGTCAGTTGTGTGTTGCACCTGTGTAACGCTGCGCCCCTGATGCCATTTGATTTATTTACTGCTTCATGGCGCATGCATTGTCTCCCACAGCTACATGTGAAAGGCAAAAGTACTCGCTGTCATTATTCACTCCACTACTCAGAAAGACCCCCGGCATGGCGCCCAGATAAAGGTCACCAGCGACATCATGCAGCTTTGCATTGAAACACTGGCTGTTTCATATTTCAGAGCAACTCACTTGTTGGTTAAGAAAGGCTTGTCATGTTAACCCACATGACTTTTATCGATGTTTACCAGTGTTGCCGTGGAGACCACCAAACACGAGACGGAGTCCAGATGGAAACCAATGAGGGGTGAGACCAAACTGAACGATGCGTCTCTAGGATTGATGAAAATGATGCTTCAGTTTGGCCTGGCTCGTGGCCCCCTCACTGGTCACGGTCTCGACTCTGCCTCGGACAAGTTTGACAGAAGCCTGTGCGCGGTACCTGCCCTGCTCCAGCAGGATGATGTCAGTCCAGCCCAGCTTGGCCAGGTGATAGGCCACGGACGTGCCCACGATTCCCCCTCCGCAGATGACCACCCGGGCCTGGCTGGGCAGGGGCGGCAGGGAGGAGGTGGACAGAAGCCTGCTGACCCATCTGTGACCCGGGGGTGGGAGCAGCAGCCGAGGCAGCAGGACGGGGGTCAGAGCCCTGGAGCTCCGCACACAGCTGCACATAGCAGGGCCGCCTGGAAGCGGACACGACATTAGACAGCGCGCTCCGACATGAGCTTCTTGACAGACACACGACCAAGACATGGCGGTGCAGCCGGAGGTGAAGGTGAACTTGAGCTGTCACACTCGGCTCACGTCTGCCTCACAACTGAGCCGCCGCTGTAGCAACTCCTCCACCTGTGGCGAGTCGTCTCACACACACACCTCTCTGTGATACACACTGTTTACTGGAGACTGAGGAGTAAGTCACTGGCTTGGAATGACAGCTAGCATGAAGCTAGAAGCTAAAGAAGCCCGCTCACATCGCGCCAAAGTTCAGCTGCGACCGTTGACAGCGAGTCATTGCCCAGAGCTGTAAACTCACCTTGGTCACTCCACTGCAACCGTTCTGCGCCCTGCAGCGGCAGATATGTTTACACGGCGATGCGATATGAAGGAACTCCGGTTTGCCAACAACAGTGGGCGCCACCGTCACACCCGCGACAATAACAAAGTACACTTCCGGTTTGGATTTTCAACATTATAGCGCCCTGTAACTGTACAGCGGTGGACTTAACTACCAAGGAGGTTATGACCGCAGAGATTTTATTCTGAAATAAAACTCAAGATACCGAGGTGTGTTATGTTTCCGGAACAGTTTTAAAACATGCATGATCCCTTACTTTGAAATGCAAAAGACGGACATCCTGTCCTGACGAAGACGTCGTGGATCGTGTGGTAAATGCCAATCAGTTCGGTGAACGGTGGAATCCAGACGTTTGCAGCCAGTGTTTCCGAGTGAGGAGCTCGGTCCACACACTTCCAGGACTCAGCTTCACGTGTGAACACGCTGGGGTTCTTCCACCGTTGCCATGACGGACAGTCACGCCGCGTCGCTTGTTGCTGACGCGGGTTTGAAAGCGTGCATGAGATGAACAAATGCCGTTGAAGAATCATCTCGCAGCTCTGACGTCACGGTGGCCGCGCTGCTGCGGCTGAGAACGTCGTCACCAGCCACACACATCCGCATCACCTTCACTGATGAACCATGACACCAGACAGCAGTGACCTGGGTGAACGGAGGTGTCCGTTTGTTTATGACCGGCCGGTAGAGGGCGGTGCCATTCCTCCTTGGACGGGTTCATTCAGGGTCACGGCTTTCATGGGCGTCACACCTCTGTCATCAGAATCAGAAAAACGGGAAATTGTGTTTGTGACATGCTCTGTACACAACATATCACAATAAATTAAAAAGAAATAATATCATAAAGTGCAAAACAAAAGTGATACAAAAGACCTCTCCTGTGGCGCTCGGTCTTTGATATGGGCAGTCTCAGTCTGATGGTCCGTGTGCTTCTGTACTGGACCAGGAGCAGATGGAGGGGGTGGGTGATGTTGAAACCAAGGATGCTCCTCCGCCATAACCGTCTCCAAGGAGTCCGGTTTCACCCCCACCACATCACCGGCTTTGCGGATGAGTCTGTTGAGTCTGTTGGCGTCCGCCACCGTTAACCGCCAACAGAATTGCACTGGACACCACCGGCTCATAAAACGGACCTGAGCCTCCTCGAGAAGTAGAGACGACTCTGACCCTTTTTTGTAAGGGGCCTCAGTGTTCCGAGCCCAGTTCAAGATATTTATTTCATCACTTCCTTTCGCAGTTCAACCCGTGGCGTTTCATCGTTTGATCAACAGGAACTATAATTTAATGTTAGAATTCATTTAGTAATTTAATCACTCTGTGGTTGAGAGAGAACTAACATTTGCTTTGGCATCAGGCGGTTAGACAATGTGTCTCTGTTTGTCCTCAACATCTTGCCTGGCTATTTCCCGTATTACCTTGAAATCCTCCCCTTTCTTCCCCCCATCAGTTCACATTGACCTGCTCTTCATCTCGTGGACTGGCCTGATGTGTTTCCTGGCTTCCCTCCAGTGTTGTGCAGGTCTGGTCCTCCTCGACACTTGGCGGCGCCCTGAATCCGATGCTCAGCGTTCCATGCCTCCATGCAGCAGGACGTGAGGAAGGGCAACACCGTGGCGACGTGTTTCGATGATGAAGCTCTCTGTCACTCACAGGCTGTGATTCTTTACAATAACTAAAGAATTGATTTGACTTCACCTTCCTGTGGAAAACGAATCCACTGCCACCGTGGAACATGTCAGCAGCTGGACTGGTGACTGGTCTGTGTGGGTTCCTCAGGAGAACAAAAGAGCCACGGACACAGAGGGATTTGCTGCCAGACCAGCCACGAGAGAAATAACCAACTGTTTTTATTGACATGTTAAACCCAGCTATTTACAGTCTTCATGATCTCAGGGTCAACCTGAAGTGGGATGATGTCACAGAGGAGCGGCAGAATAGTCGCGGGTCCCATTTCCTGCTGCTCCTCAGTCAGAATCTTCCGTGTTATTTAACCAACAGAAAAACAAGAATCGTTTTCAATCCGTCAACAACAACAAACTGGATCAGCTCTTTGCGTTTTCTGTGTGTTGAATTGTCATGCTAGCTAGCGTAGCGCGTTCTAAATGTTGTACTGTGGGGAGAGGGATCCGGCCATTTCTAGCGAGCCGGCCAAGTTGTGTTGTTTGGCTGCTACGCTTTGATCTGGATCAGCTGAGTAGAAAGCACCATGGCAGAGGTCGTAATAGACTCTGCCTCCCTGGAGTCGTCCTCGGGTCTGCTGATCTCAACCTGTCCTCCGTGCCTCCCTCCAGTCCCAGCTTCAGCAGGTTCATTATAGAACCCATCTGGAGATGTTGTGTGATCTTTGTGGGTCCAGAAGTCCAGGCCCGCTGAGGCGCCTGGACATCTGGACCAGTCTGTCAGAGGAGCCGAGGCGTTTATTCCCACCGCTCCCTCAACGCACTGCTCTCTCTCGGGCTGATGTCAGACATCTTGCAGGTCAAAGGTCACCGGGTCACATGGCTTCTGACTCGGTTTGTCGTTGAAACCAGAAACAAGTCGACTCTTGTTTTTGTGGTTGTGAAGTGAAGTGAAGCAGGGAGTCAGAGTGAAACAACAATCAAAAGCGTGACCCGCCAACCATCTTTGGAGGACAAAACGGAGAAGATAGTGAAGCAGGAAAGGCGAGGCCTCTCTAGACGTGGTTCTGCTGAGTCAGGTCCTGGGACACGCTGTTGAACTCGCTGGCGCGGGCGCTCATGCCCAGATACTGCTTGAGGAACTCACTGAAGCGTTTCTGGTTGTTCCACTTGCGCGCAGACTTGCGGATGCCGATGAAGCCGCCGTAGCGCTTCTGGTAGGACCTGGCCGGAGACATGAACTTCCTGTAGCCGTGTCTCCCTTTGACAAAGCCGCCGAAGCGCTTGGCGAGGCTGAGCCCCACGTCGCCCTCGCCGCCCGCCGCCACATCCTGACCCGCCTCCTCCTGCCCGGTCTCCTCCTGGTACTCGTCCCCAAAAGCCAGGTCGACGTTTGTCTTGCTGCCCAGATGTTGGAACCTCTCCAGGGCCGTGGGCAGAAGCAGCTCCGTCTCCACCGGGTCCTCCTGCTGAGGGAACAAGGCCTCCGCCTGCTCCTCAGACCTTTTACTGACATCCACGTTCAGCCAGGAGCCTGCTGACAGCAGAGCTCTCCGACAGTCCCAGGACAACGCTGGAGGTCCACTGCCTTCACACCCCAGGAGACACACCTGAGAAGGGAAGAGAGATCAGAAGTGCGATAACAAGTCCTCCACCTCCTTCATCCTCCTCTTCTCTTCATGCCCTCATCCATCATCTAACTCGGAGTGCTTCCTTGTCTTCATCTCGCTCTCCCTATCTTTGTTTCCCAACTTCGTTTCTGATGCTGCTCCTGACCTCAGTGTCTCCATCTGACTCTTCTCACTCTGACTCCCGAGTCTCGATGGCAGTGACTCTGCTGGCCTACAAAGCTCCTCCCTCATCTCTGTCCATCACTCGGATCGTTGTCCAAACACATCAACTCTTCTCACTCCTTCATCGCCTTTCTCTCTTGCTGCACTTCAGTGACATCAAAAATGGCAGAGGAGCTTATGGAGGACAAAATGAAAAAAAGTGGCTGCTGGAGATAAGAACTCTTGTTTCACTGAGTAGACATGTGCTTTTGTTGATGAATGTATTGGTCAGTCTGGAGAGTGAACATGTGGGTGTGTGTGTGTTTAAGCATATCTATCCTGGTAAGGTCCAAATTTTGGGAAAACGCCTTCATGTAGGGCCCTGTGGGGACCTCAGTTTGAGGATGAAACTTCAAAAGAACTGGGTGATTCTCACTGGGTTCCAGTTTGGTCCAGAGTCCTGCTTCAGGTGAGCCGTGTGCTGAGGGGGGGAGGCTGGGGAAAGGGTGACGGCCAGGAGGGGTCCCCACAAGGACAGAGGGACAAACCTGCGTGTGTGTGATAATGGTTTTAGAGCCTCCTAAAGTAATCCCCCTGTTGTCGCTCAGCATCAGATTGACTGTTGTGCTAAAGAGAAAAGAGGAATCGATAGGATCTGATAGCGTGTTATCTGCGAGTGTCGTGATGAAGGTGTGCGTGTGTGTTGGCTTCATCATGTCAGGTCGGGTGGTGGCTTGTGTTTGTCCAGGTGAGTCGCTGCTGCGTGTCAGCCTCTGTCCGCACCATGGACCCAGCCTCATCCTGCCGTGACCCCGCCGTGACCCCGGCTCCGGCGCTGAATCTCCTCAAAAGAGCAGCGGACGTGAATCACATTCCTCCTCAGGATTCAATTAACGTCAAGACCCGAGCTGACGCGCCGGAGGCTCGCTCAGTTGAGTCACATGGAGTTTGTCTTCGTCAGAGTTGTGTTTGTGTGGCTCTCGTCTTCCCGCCAGCACGGCGGCCACGGCCACGCAGCGCCGTCTGTGGACATTTGTGTGTGTGTTTTCCAATTCTTGGAAAAAGGCCACCTTGTGGGGCCCATTTGGCAGGCCCTCACAAGGTTCAGCCTCAAGTGGAGGGTGAACGCATCAAAGTCAGTGGGTGATTCCAGTTTGGTCTGGAGTGGAGTTAGCTTTAGGGGGAGAGGCAGTACAAGTGTGTGTGTGTGTGCGCGCGTGTGTGTCCTCACCATGGCGCTGAAGCCGACCTGTTTGGCCAGCAGGTTGCTGCAGGTCAGACAGTCGCTCTGGCAGTCGCTGTGTCCAGTGTCACACCAGCAGAGCAGCAGGAGAAGCAGCAGCGTCCTCATGGTGGCGCACCTGCGGACCACACGCACACACACACGCACGCTGACTGAAGACGCCACGCCTCCTGGTGGAGGGTGACCTGACACTACAGGTGTCTGAGGCGACTGTGACGTCACGAACAGCAGATCAATGATGGCGCTCAATCATCACCCCGCACACGCGCGAGGACGTGCGCCTTCAGTGTCGTGCCGCGGAACTGCGTGAACAAACCTGCGGCTGTGAGCGCGGCTGCAGGTCACATGACCTGCACTCCGGTTGACTGGAGGTGATTGGCTCGTGCTCTGGAGCCGGGAAGAAGAAGCGCGCGGGTCACGTGACGGCGGTGAGGCCAGGTGTGTGGCGGGTTCCCCGGGAGCCGAGAGGCGCTTCCAGCCAATGACCGCTTTCACTGAGCTGATCCACCAGCCAATCAGGCGGCTGGTCCTCGTTCCGAGACGAGAGCGCTCTAATCCGTGAGGAGAAATGAAAGTTTGGCGCAAGTCAAGCGTGACGGCGCCACCGTCCCGGTTATCGTCTCAGCAGCGCGCGGCGAGAGCGAGCCTCGCTCCTCGGCCACAGGGGAATGAGTGAGTCACAAAGCCGGATTATTCGCGCTCCAGCGCTGCCGGGGTTCGCGCCAGACCTCGTCCAGGATGTGGCATTATTCTAACCGTCCCAGGACGTTATTTCCCGCAGTCCAGGACGTGACTCGCACATGAGTGGCACTGGGCTGCACTCGCTGTGCTCGTGGGACTCGTCAGTGAGTCCAAGTCACCTTCCGCTCAGGAGACTCAAGTGAGGCGGGCTGTGTTTCCGTTTTTGGTTTAGACCCATGCGGCTGCAGAGGTCGCAGGTGACCACCATCATCTTCACCACCACCACCACCATCATCTTCACCTCCAGCACCATCCTCATCCTCCTCTTCACCAACATCCTCCTCTTCACTACCATCCTCATCCTCCTCTTCACTACCACCCTCCTCTTCACCATCATCCTCATCCTCCTCTTCACTACCACCCTCCTCTTCACCACCATCCTCCTCTTCACCACCATCATCCTCTTCACTACCATCCTCATCCTCCTCTTCACCACCATCCTCATCCTCCTCTTCACCACCATCCTCCTCTTCACCATCATCATCCTCTTCACTACCATCCTCATCCTCCTCTTCACCACCATCCTCATCCTCCTCTTCACCACCATCCTCCTCTTCACCACCATCATCCTCTTCATCACCATCCTCATCCTCCTCTTCACCACCATCATCCTCTTCATCACCATCCTCATCCTCCTCTTCACCACCATCATCCTCTTCATCACCATCCTCATCCTCCTCTTCACTACCACCCTCCTCTTCACCATCATCCTCATCCTCCTCTTCACTACCACCCTCCTCTTCACCACCATCCTCCTCTTCACCACCATCATCCTCTTCACTACCATCCTCATCCTCCTCTTCACCACCATCCTCATCCTCCTCTTCACCACCATCCTCCTCTTCACCATCATCATCCTCTTCACTACCATCCTCATCCTCCTCTTCACCACCATCCTCATCCTCCTCTTCACCACCATCCTCATCCTCCTCTTCACCACCATCCTCATCCTCCTCTTCACTACCACCCTCCTCTTCACCACCATCATCCTCTTCACCACCATCCTCCTCTTCACTACCACCCTCCTCTTCACCACCATCCTCCTCTTCACCACCATCATCCTCTTCACTACCATCCTCATCCTCCTCTTCACCACCATCCTCCTCTTCACCACCATCATCCTCTTCATCACCATCCTCATCCTCCTCTTCACCACCATCATCCTCTTCACCACCATCCTCCTCTTCACTACCACCCTCCTCTTCACCACCATCCTCCTCTTCACCATCATCATCCTCTTCACTACCATCCTCATCCTCCTCTTCACCACCATCATCCTCTTCATCACCATCCTCATCCTCCTCTTCACTACCATCCTCTTCTTCACCACCATCCTCCTCTTCACCATCATCCTCCTCTTCACTACCATCCTCTTCTTCACCACCATCCTCCTCTTCATCATCCTTCTCTTCCTCCTTGTGGGACTCGTCAGTGAGTCCAAGTCACCTTCCGCTCAGGAGACTCAAGTGAGGCGGGCTGTGTTTCCGTGTTTGGTTTAGAGTCATGCGGCAGGTGCCGGAGTTGCCTCGCCGCCATCAGCGAGTTGTGATGGTCGCTCTTCGACTTCACAGCTCGAGCTGGAACGGCGAGCGGCAGGTGTAAGCAGAAGAACGAGCCCGTCTCCATGGTAACGTCTCTGCGGCTTGACGAGCTGTTTGACAGGTAATGAAACGTTCACTTAGTCTTCTGCTGAAATTCAGACGCGAGTTTGGCGACGTGTCAGCTTGACAGACGGCCCCGCCTCGGCCCACTCGCAACACAATTGGCTCTTTGTTTCAATATTGATTCCTCAGCGACATGTTTGACAGCGCTAGTCTCGCGGCACAGGTCCAGTTCCGCCGCCAGAACCAGCCCCGGACCCGTGTTCTGCCAGAGGGTCAGCGCCTGCGCCTGGATTTGCTCCTCCCCTCAGGTGAATCCACACCTGGCTTTACTGAGGCCAAGCCTCATCATCATCATCGTCATCATCATCGTCACCATCATCATCATCATCATCCTCATCCTCATCATCATCATCATCATCATCATCATCATCATCATCACCATCATCATCATCATCATCATCATCATCATCACCATCCTCATCCTCCTCTTCACCATCATCATCACCATCATCACCACCATCATCATCATCATCATCATCACCATCATCATCATCATCACCACTATCATCATCATCTTCATCATCATCATCATCACCATCATCATCATCATCACCATCATCATCATCCTCACCATCATCATCATCACCATCATCATCATCATCGTCACCATCATCATCATCACCATCATCATCATCATCACCATCATCACCATCATCACCATCATCATCTTCATCATCACCATCCTCATCCTCCTCTTCACCATCATCATCACCATCATCACCACCATCATCATCATCATCATCATCACCATCATCATCATCATCACCACCATCATCATCACCATCATCATCATCATCATCACTATCATCATCATCTTCATCATCATCATCATCACCATCATCATCATCATCACCATCATCATCATCATCATCATCATCATCACCATCATCATCATCATCGTCACCATCATCACCACCATCATCATCATCATCATCATCACCATCATCATCATCATCACCACCATCATCATCACCATCATCCTCTTCACCACCATCCTCCTCTTCACCATCACCATCATCATCATCATCACCATCATCACCATCATCATCACCATCATCATCTTCATCATCACCATCATCATCACCATTATCTTCATCATCATCACCATCCTCATCCTCCTCTTCACCATCATCATCATCATCATCATCACCCCCAGTTGTGTGGGAGTCAGCTCGACCCTCTGGTGGAACTGGATGGTGAAGCAGTGCAGGTCCTGACCTCCCAAGCCTCCAGGCTCTGGTGTGGATGGAGGTGACCCAGGTGGGATGGTCAGGACAGGAATCCAACGAGGCAGCGTTGACTCCATCACTCAGACGGCAGCAGCGGAGGGAAGCCGTTAAGCGGATCAGCCTGTGAGTGGATATTTCCTGCGTCGATCAGGCAGATTGATTTTATTTAGAATCTCTCAGCAGCGGCAGAGGGAAAGCCTTCGCCTCCTAACATACTGAGATGCTTCATCTCATGGGACTGGCTCCGTCAGTAACGCGGTTAGTGGAACCTGCGTCTTCTCCTCTTGACAAGTCCGACCAGGACGGAGATTGACTCTCTGAATGATGGCGCTATTGATGAAATGACTCCTGGTGGTTTGGGGCTTTATGGAATGTCATGGAAAGAGAGGAGATGGTATCTTATTGATCCCTGTTGGTGGAGTGTTCTCCACAGGTCATGTGATCGATGTCCCACAGGTGGGACACGCGGCGACGGACGGGGGTAAGATGGAGGAATAATAGGATTAGCCAGGATGAATGGATGAGGTGGGCTAGGGTTGGGTCGATAGGAAGAGGTGGGATGGGGCGGAATAAAATGGAAGGTGATGGTGATGACACGGGAGCCGCTGGATTAGGATAGATTAGGTGGGGAGAGTAGGTAATGGGGGAGGAGAAGCTAGGCTGGAGGGGGGCGGGGCAGAGAATGGAGGAGGAACAGAGAGGGACGTGGTGGTGTGGTCTGGCACGGGACTTCAGCGCTGACAGGTCCATCTCCATCCTGAGCCCGGCGCTTCTTCTGGAGAACTGGACCCATTCAGACGCTTGAAGTTGGAGAAGAAGAGATGACAGGGCGGGAATCAAAGCTGGTGGAGGGGAGTTTGTTCCTGTCTGAGAGCTTCAGGATCACTGCTGAGACTCTGGAAGACGGGAACCTTCTCCTCTCTAGGAGCAGGCGACAGGCGCCTGGGACACGAGGGTCGTGAGACGCCCGGCTGGGTGAGGAGCGCGTCAGCATCCCAGCCTCTGAGACCGTCGGGGTCACGGAGGTGTGGCCGCAGGCTAATGAGCCCAAGTGAGCGCCTCGTTTAACTCAGCAGTTATCGACGCTCAGCTCGCCCACTTGTCACTGGAGGCACAGCGGTGAAGCTCCAGTTCACCTGGGGGTCACGTCGAGGGGGCACCGCCTCTGACTTGGCGCTGAAGGAGCCGAATCTGATCCAGGGCACAGAGCACAGCCAGTGACACTTAATCTGTAATGGGGGTCTAATGCAGTGGCAGATCAGGTCCGCTGTAAAATACTGCGGCAGGTTTTAGTAACTGGATATCAGCACTCAGAGCTGCTGGGAGGTTTGAGGCCATTTCTCCAAAATGCAATCAGGCGCTGCGTTCTTGCGACAGCGAACCTCCGGGGCTCCTGAGCGGCCCAGCTGGCCTCAGCCTTTCATTTCACCCTCGCACCCTCACCATGGACGTCACAATCCAGCCTCCCATCATCCTCCTCTCATCAGCGTCCAGCCACAAATTCACTCATTCACCCCGACAAACCCTCTCTGTGTTGACCACTTTCCATTCGTCCATTCGTGCAACAACCCATCCAGAAGCTTCTGTTCATTCATCCCTTCACCAAACCTCGTCTCACCCTCCATCACCAATTCATTCAACTAGAAGTTCTGCATGAATAATGAGGTCATTCATTCAGCCATCCTGGAATCTCCCTTCCATCCGTCCAGTGTATTCATGCAACACATCTGTTGGACCTCACCCATCCACCCGCCAAACCATCCTCCCAGTCATTCATCCATTCACTGATGTCATCACTCACACACGCCTCACCAGTCATCCATCACATGCTCATCCATTCACACAAGAGGGAGCCATTCATTCATTCATCCGTCACTTCACTGAAGCCTTTACTGAGGTCCACGCTTCACATATCCAGATAAAAGTGAGGATGATGAAGAGCCAGAGCTTCTTCTCTCCTTGGGTGAGAACATGAATGTCTAAAAGTAAAGAAACTTCCCCTCACTGCTCTGTTGTCTTCAGCACTGACGGAGGGAAAAGTCACAACACCTGCTCTAACAAAACACACTCTGGCGCAGCGATGCCTCGGACGACGTGCGAAACCCTCCAGAGGCTTCATCACTACAAAAGGTCAAAGGTCACACTCACCTCGTCGCGGTGGTGTGGGTCTCACAGGTGTCTCTGTAGGTTCCTGCCCTCTGTGGGTTTTCTGGCTACGTGGAGCCTGAAGCGGCTCTTCTTATAGTGAACCCCCCCCTCCTCCTTCATGGTGGGGAGGGGGTGAGGAGGAGGTGGGAGAGAGAGGGAGAGCGCGCGTGAGAGAGAGAGTCCGAGAAGAAACGAGCGAGAAGCTTGTTCACGTCATCCACAATAATTATATCTCATATTGTGACGCAGACTCTGGTTTCCTCCCAAACGCATGACAGTCTGGAGACGGTGAAGGCCACGCCAGCGGGCCTGAGAGGTGGAGGACACCCTGCAAAGCACACGGCCAAAGGGTGCTCAGATCAGAGAGCCTGGTGAGGAGGGTCAAAGGTCGCCCGCCCCTTTGCCCTGACCGACGGGAGGGAAGCCGAGACAGGTCTGGGGCCTTCGGTACCGGGTAGGCTGAGGAATTCCTCCAGCAGGACTCTCCTCCTCTTCTGTGAACTAATGAATTCCAGACGTCAGGGTTGTCACTGACGCTCCTGAGCGTGATGACAGTAATGAGGTCCTGCCAGCTGAGAGGACGAGATGATGTCACTCCCACGTCCAGTCGCTCACCACCTCAAACAAACGTTCCTTCCTCCACATGGCGAAGGACTGATCTCAGTCAGGCACAGGGATGGTGGCGCGGGTGTGGTCAGGACTGCAGATCCACACCACATGGACCTTCTCTGCATCTGGGCTACAGACTTGCTGCCAGGCAGCGAGCAGCGCCTCGGGCCCCGAGGACACGCCTCCACCTCTGGGTTTGAGGATCATCTCGCTCAACTTCAGAAAGTCCTGGAGCGAGGAAAGGAGGAGTGAGGTGGACCGGCGGTGGATCCAGTCCTCCGTCATCGCCGCACCACTCTGAGTGGCAGGTGTCGGGAGGGTCACCTGACGGCGCCGCCATCAGAGGACACTGAGGTCGGACGGAGATAACCGGTCTTATCTGGTCGCTGCAGAACTCCGATCCCATCCTGAGCGGCTCCCTGCAATTATCGATCATCCAGAGCAGGTTTTAGAGGGAAACGGGTTGTTTCAGTGAAGAGAGCGTGAAGTGGTGAATTCATTCTGAAACTCCAGGAGGGTGAGGACGATGAAAGAATGATGGATGAGTCACTGTGTGAATAAAATGGGGAGTCAAGTGGAGAATGAACACATGAATCATGGGAGGATAAATTGCTGTATGAATACATGAAACCATCAATTGTTACATAAATTGTCATATGAGTGCATGAAAGGGTGGATGGAGGGTCGAATGAGAACATGAGAAATGAGGGACGACTTTGAATTAGCACCGATGGGACCAGGAGCTCCGACCATCTCCGCCGTGGTCTTCATCAGAGATGAGGAAGCCTCCATTCACTCACCTGGAGGCGTGACTGCCTGGCTTCAGCCCTCTGGAGGCCAGGGACGGAACTGCAGCTGCGACACCGTCCGATGTTATCTGCTCATAAAGAGACGTCAGGAAGCAGACTATCGAGCCGCAGCTGCTCCTTATCAGCCTGCAGTCACGACCATTTCACATCATAACCACAGAATGCAGATGATCTTTGGAAGCTTCAGTTCATCCAGAGCCACAAGACCCTAGCCAGCATCTCTGGCTAAAGGAGGAACTAAAGGGTTTGCTCCCAAATCCCTGAACTGTGGGCTGGTGACTGAAGGAGGAGATGAAGTGAACTCAGGTTGGTAACGTGGACCGAAGGTCGCTGATGGAGGGTGAGCTGCTGCAGGAGCTGGTCTGACACTTCAGGAGAGCGCTCCAAAGCAAAGAGCAACGCTCTGATCTTCAACTTTTCTGTTAAGTAGTCAGACCTGCCGAGAAAATGTCAGAGGTGTGAATCACTCATGTCATTTTCCCAGCCGCCGGGAGCCAAAAGGTTACGGCTCCAACCCACTTCCTGGTCCACGAGCCCCCGGCAGTTAAGGCTAATGGTGTCGCGCACGTCGGAACAAGGTCTGTCACATGTTCGCCTGCAAACAGCCACTGAGACTGGAGCAGAATCAGAGAAGCTCATGAGGCAGCAGACAGAAGTGAGTGACAGGGACCAGAGAGGATGGAGGAGAGACACATGAGGAAGGCACATGGAGGGAGAGAGGACTCGCAGTGAAGACAAGAGAAGACAACGTGACATCTCCAGTCCTGCTGGAAGCCTTCACCACGCACCGAGGGCTCACCCTGGACATCCACGCTGGACCTGTGGTCAATGATGGAACTGAAGATGCCTGTGGGGTCGACCACAGGGGGCGCTGTGGGGCCTGTGAGATGATGTGGCCCTGCTGTCGACGAGAGTGAAGCGCCGTGTGGAGGTGAGGGACTCTGACAGACGGGGGCGCTGATGAGGGTCAGAGCCTTCAGCAGGGAGGTGACTCCAAGAAGGTTCAACGGAACACAAGAAATCATTGGGTAAAATTCCTGCTCCACCTCAGACACACTCGTTTGTCTCTCTGTCCTTGTGGGGACCTCTCCTGGCCCTTTCCCCGGCCTCTCCCCCCAAACTAGTCTTTTTCACCCTCTCTCCAGCCACGGCACCTTGGTTCACAGCACCACAGGAACCTGGGCCACTGGTGCTTAAAGCCCTGTAGAAACTCCCTCTTCACTGGTGAAACACTGGCTTGTTCTGTTGCCAGGCTGTTGGCAGAAACACATGGCAGAAGATGTCTTTGTTTCCCATGTGTCCAGAAAGAGGCGGCAATATGGCAAACTATATCATGGTTCATTGATGTGTGGACTGACTTGAAATCACTGTTTGGATGGGATCACTTCTCTTTTGCATGATGTGACTGTAGTTTCCAGACAAATCCTTGGCTTCTCTGCCTGAACTTGCTTCATAACAACAATGATTCTTTCTCTCTTCACATGTATTTGGTGGTGCGTTTAGTTGTTCAGAGCCACCTTTTAAAGCCCAGAGCCAACGTTGACAGTCCATGAGCATCAATGCAGTTTGGAAGTCAGACAGGTCAGGTTAGCTCTGTTAGCTCTGTTAGCTCTGCGCTGCAGACAGTCTTTGGCCTGGTGGCGGCTCCCTCCCTCCCTCCCTCCCTCCATGGTTCTGTGGTGAAGGTGTGTGGTCCAGTTAGAGGCGCATCAGCTTTAAAAACAGCTGGAAGTTGTTGAAGCACGTGAGCAGCTTCTTGGCTGTGAGTGTGTGGGAAGAGGAGCGCGGCGCACCACAGCAGCGCTGCTTTGACTGAGGGAGGGATCAGCATCAGCATCAACACACTCTACAGTAGAGTGGAGAGAAAGAATGGCAGCCAGTCCATGGGATCATCTCCTCACCTTGGTTGCTCCTCAACACCTTCTCACTGTCATGATTTCACGTCATCATATCGCCCGCCTCCGTCTCCGGACACATGAGGTGACTCTGGATCATTTTCCCGTGACACACCTGACACGTCCTCACGGCTCACTCGCGTGTGCCACGGCATCCCGGGTGAAAAACCCTGCCCTAAACACATGGCTCACCTGAACCAGCACTCTGAGCCAAACCAGAACCCAGTTAGAATCACCCTGTTATTTTGAAGTTGTCACCCAATGGACCCCACCAGGCAGGACAGACCAACACACACACACACACTCTCTGGCCCGGGGAAGAGGGTCCACAGTCCTGCGTCAGCGCTCAGTGATTGGAGTGCTCATCTCTGTAACGGCCTGGAGGCCATCAGGCTGCAGGAGTCATTAAGCTAATAGCGACGGCGTAATGGACGCCCCACTTCTGGCTGAACCCCACCACGGGCCATAAAGACCGGCGGCCCGCCTCCTCGCCACCAGCCCCCCTCCCCCACATTCCTCCGCCAAGGCAATGGTATTAGTGGCCCTCTGATGAGCAGCAGGTCCACACGGCCGAGCAGCCAGCAGATGGCTCCGAGGAGAGGGTTCACGCTGGAGAAGAAGCGTTCGCAAGCTGCAGCGGGCACCACTCCCTGGCTGGCACATGACGGACAGCCACCTGGACCAGTGGGAGCAGGCGAGGACGTCGGCGAGCCAGGCTGAGCAGAGCTCCTCCAGGATGCTCCCCTCCACCGCGCCTCTGGCCCACATCAGGTCTGATGAGCGGCCGGAACAATTACTCTAATCGTGTCATCTTAACGAAGACGCAGATAAGGAGTCAGACCCTCCCCTCAGCCTCCCGCCCTCTTATCGGTGGCATTAGCGCACACACACACACGCAGGTCTGTCTTAGTGAGGACGCTCACAGCCGTCTTCATCTGAACCAAACTAAAACTCTTGACCCAGATATTCTGAAGTTAAACAAGTGAGGACCGGCCAAAGTGTCCTCACAAGGAGGCCTGTATCCCAGAATTGGTCCTCAGAAGAATAGATAAACCAATCCTCCGACACAACTGCACACATTTGTTTCACTATCCTTGTGGGGACTCTCATGGCCATCACCCTTTCCCCAGCCTCTCCTCCTGAACCAGTGCTTCTCAATTATTTTCAGTTGCGCCCCCCCCCCCAGGAAGACATAAACGTTTCACCCCCGACGCCCCCGACTCTCGGCCGCCTCTGTCAATAGTATCATATGTCTACTAAATGACAGTAGTAAGCCTCTGCATAACATTGGAGCCTTGTTTCTGTTACTTCCTTGTAAAACAAACATGACAAGACTCTTTCATGTTTAGTTTTGGCTGTGAAACGCCACACTCTGTTCCAGCCGTGGCTCTGCTCCATCATCGGTTCAGTTCTGAGGGGAGGACGACTCGTAGAGCTAAGAAGTGACAGAGAAATAAGGAGGTCAAGGCAATGGCGGTGAACGGGTTGTTGCGTGGCTGATGGCGACTTCCTTGAGACCTGCTTCATCGTGGGTCACAAAGCAGCTGATGAGGAAAAAAGGGGGCTGAGGTGAGAGGCTGCACAGTAGGGGGCGTGTTGGACTCAGACCACCCGAGACAGCATCGGCTGAAACCGCCCTTTATAAACATTGTTTTTGTCTGTAACAGAAAAGATTTAAAGTTCATCAATTTGCCTGAAATTAAAAAAAAATCATGAGTGGATGTGCAATTACACTTCATTCTAGTACGGCAAAAAACTACGGGGAGACTGCGCTGACCTGAACCAGACTGGATCCCAGTTCGAATCACCCACGTAGTTTGAAATCTTTTTCCTCAAATTGAAGCTTAACCTTGTGGGGTCCAGCCAAATGTCCCCACAAAGTCATATGGTCCTCAAAGGGATAGTGTTTTATCCATAGTTGGTCCCCCCACAAAGTAGGAGAAATAAGCCCTCACACTCATACTGAACAAGTGGCAGCACACGTCCTCACGGTGGTGGTTTTCCTTCCTAAACACAGTTGACTGTGTAGTATTCGGCAATATCAGGGTCGGAACCTCTGAGTGTAGTGTTCACAGACGAGGACTGGCAACTCTATGGACGTCTCGTGTGCTGTCTGTGTCATGCTTCCAGTGTAGAAGTCTCAGAAGTATCTCCATCCACACTAAGACATGGTGTTAGAAGTGGGATTTTCAACATCAAGTCCCCACTTTCCCCAAAGCAATGGTGCAGCAGAGCGAGCTGTTAAAACCTTGCTCTCATGGCGTACCGTCGCACTCCACAGTCCTGCAGAACCGCTGATGGGAGCAGTGCATTTATTCTACAGTATGAATATCATTCATTGTTTGTGCTACTAATAAAGAAGTCATTTACAGATGCAGGAATGCTGGATGAGGCAGTGTGGCTGAGTGTGTGAGAGAATTTGAAGTTGAAGGTGCAGTCCAAAGACGGGCGTGAACTACACTGGAGGAACAAACACTGGAACTCTTTAGAGGGTCCAAGGTCAGACGGAGGAGGCTGGACAGTACCATCTTCTCCACAGCTGGAAGGAGCTGGTCCTGATAAGAGCCACCTGGGTCCGGAACGGGAGCGCATGCCTTGTGATCGTTGCCATGGTTACGAAGGAGCCAGCGACCAGGACTGGCGTCAACATCGGAGGACCAATCGGACGGGGACGGAGCCCACGTAGAGGAACGTTTGTGTATAAAGTGTCCTGGATATAACTTGTCGGATTCTTGGTAGTCATTCTCACGAGTAACCAACAGGAGGAAGATAAGAACACGAGTGCCCGTCACTCTGTCACAACTCAAACCAACTGGTGTGGACTCTGAAAGTCACGGAAAAGTGCTACAGACAGAAAGAGCAGCAAAAGTGTAACCGCAGACACAGGGCACATGACATGGCACACTTGAGTGAGGGGAGTCATGTGTGGGTGAAAGACAAAGAGGAGAGAGGCACAGTGCTCACGAAAGCAGAGACATCCTGTGGTCTACTGCGGCGGAACCGATCCCATCTTTCAAAAACGCCAGTGGGTCCAGACTTGGTGGACGTCGTTCCTGAGTCCAGTTCGGTGGCAGAGTCACAGAACGTCCTAAATACTTGGTTTGCTAAGTTGGTATGCTATTGTTTGCAGTTTGGTTTGGAAACAAGAGAAAGTGAAAAATAAACACAAAACAGAGAATGGAGAAAAGACAAACAAGAACTAAGTTAGCTTGGTTTAATCCACTCAGAAAGGGGGCTGTAATATTAGGCAATAGTGAGTTGTGTGGTTGCTGGGGGGCCACTTATTCAAACGTGGACTGCCAACTGCATGGACGTCTCGTGTCGTGTGTGTGTGTCCGTGTAATGCTTCCAGTGTAGAAGTCTCAGAAGTCTCTCTAGCCACCATAAGACAGGCAGGACGTGTGTGCATTAATGTTTGCGACTGTTGATAACACACAGCAGCTGGGGCCGAGCCCATGAGCAGGAAGGAGCGGAGGAGGATGCGGGGACATGATGGGCGCCGTGTTGGAGCTCTCACGCTGGTTCAGCGCCACATTCCTGCTGATGGCGTCACGCACGCGGTGACCCCTGACCTCCGTGTTTACGCTGCTGAGGGAGATAACAGGCTGCTCTCGGCCTCCTGCCACAGTGGAGAGGTTGAAGCGCAGCAGTCAAGATGGAAAGAGCCGTCTGGGTTCAAAGCTGCTGCCCTTTTCAGAGGAAATCCCCCTCGAGGGTCTTAATCGCTCCACGTTTCCTCCAGCTGGGGGCGCAAACATTTACTTTCAATTAACTCTCCAACAAAGAGTCAGCCTGCACCTCTCATCCAGACAAACGCGCGTGTACAGGCTGAACAAACGTGCACACTGGTGTGAGAACACTCGGACGGATGACAGACACCAGTGCACCGAGCCGTCTGGAAAGCACACGTGCAGTCTCACTGTGAACACACCGCGATCCCTAAAGCGCACAAACAAACGGACTCACGAATCGGAGCCAGCCAAACGTTAGAGACCACACTCTCGCGCGACACTCACCAAACACGCCACTCCAGAGTCGGGATCGCGAGTGAAGAACCTTCCGCGCCTGTAGCCCCGTGCTCACCACGAGCTACAGCGACGTCTCGTGGTAGCTGTTCGACCTAGCTGAATTTTGTTGAATGTCTTTTACGCTCGCTGAATGGCTGAATGGAAATGTTTGGTGAAGGAGGGCCAGCTGGAGCCAAGCGAGAAGTGTGTCTTGCAGTTCCAGCTTTGGCCAAGAGATGTCAACACAGTATAGATTTACTCTTCTTTACGTCGGCAAGATTTTTCAACACTAGCGCATTTTAATGCGAAATAAACGTCTATGAGGTGAAGTCGATCACAGAATCAACTGTTCCTTTTTATTTATTTATTTTATTTTTATAGATGAACCAGCAAGCAAAACCGTCCTCACTATGGATTTGATGAGCTGTATGTTTAAGGAGAAGTGGCCAGTGTCTTGTCGAGTGCATGTACTGACCCAATTGTGCCGGGTGTCAGGGGAAGTGATTTGTTTTCATAAAGCATTTACTCAGCAGAAGAGCCTCGACACACTGGCAACCCTGTCACAGGATAAAGACTATGTGAAGACGATTTCCTGCTCGTGGCGAAACGGACCATGAGCAGTGATTCATCAGGTCCCTGTGCGCGACCTCTGACCTCTGGCATCGAGCGCTCTCTCGCCTGTCCTCCTCCCCGCCGCCCCCAAGACTGTGAGGCCAGTGAGCCCGGCGTTTGTATGGACAGAAGCTCGGCTGTTTTGGGTCTGGGTTTCTTTCTAACCCATTAATGAGTGCAAATTTCCCCTTGAAATCTGCTGAAGTCAGGCGCGCAGCGAGATTCACTTCCTGTTCTCGTTTTGTGTGTCGTTTGAGTCGTTATCAGTATAGTGCATCACGAGTGCTCACGTGCCACTTCGTTTTAAACGCATACCATGCCATATGCACCGCACCATAGTATAAAGCCGGAGAGAATGGTTTCATCACGACGTCAGCGTGCAGTTGGCTGTTGGGCACTTTTATTTTGAAACCCGGATACTCAGTCGGAAGCGGCTGCTCGCGCGTGCAGTCTGACAGTCAGGGCGGACATGGTGGACTCCTCGGAAGGCTGAGTCTTCTCCGGCCGCTTTCTGGAACAATGTCGCTGCGGCTGGCGCACTGACGCTGCCACCCCCGGGGTGACCCCTCCATGGTACGCGGGTCCGAGTCCGAATGTTGTCTGCGGCTGTAGGGGGCTGGCGCGAGCCGCTCTCTGTCCGGGGGTCCATGTTAGCCGACTAGCTCGCTCCTGCTCCTCTGTGACCCACCGTGTCTCGTCTCTCCCGCAGCTCCCGACTGGATGTTAGTTAGCCCGGAACATGAGCGGAGGGAGCGGTTAAGGAGCGGCTACATTTGTTGTGTCCATGGACGGAGCCGGGAGAAGCTAGCTGGCTGTCAGTCCTGCTAGCGCGACGCTTCCAGGAGCCCACTTGTTCTGGACCAGCGGAACCACGGCTGGAGCCAGGATGGGGGAGCCCAGTCTGGACGACTCAAATGTCAAGGTGGCCGTCCGGGTCCGGCCCATGAACCGCAGAGGTGAGTCTGGATGCTGGGTGCCGGATGAGGTAGTCATGGCTTACTCAAGGGCACTGGGGCAGACAAAGGTTTTGTTCACAAACCTCACAAACAAGTTGAGTAATAGTTGAATCCCCCCTGAGAAGGTTGATGTTTGACCTGATGATCTGCTGCCCTGACACCATCCCTGTCCTCTCTCCCATCTGCCGGTCCTGTTGGCTCATGTGATGCGCTGGCACCGATTCCTTGAAGCACTTTCGGAACGTGTTTGTCGATTAAACCTGATCATCAGAACCATTTTTCCGACATCGTTGTATGTGTGTATCCTTCCTCTTCCTTTTCTGTCACGTGACCTCTGACTTCAGCCGGCACCTCTCAGGATGTGTTGCCGTTTCATTTGAGAAACTTTTAGAAAGTTTAGAACGCTGCTATGTTCTCCTGATGAGCAGTCGTGGAACACTGTCTCAAGTTGTGTGGGAATCAGCTGGGAATTCTTCTGTGATGACCCGCATGGGTTGGATCCCAGAACAAAACCACCCTGCTGGATTACTATGGTCCGTCATCTGTCTGCTTCAGTTCCCCGCACACATCTTGCTGGCCTGAGCTCTAGTGAATGATATGTAGAACCAAGTCAGGATTCGACCTCAGCACCGTCAGTCAGACACTCCACCCGCAGCTGAGGGAGCGAGACGTGACTAGTGTTTGTGTGTGTGTTTTCGTCCTCGAGTCCCGTGGCCCGCTGCCATCCTGCCGGATCCAGGCCCACCAGCTGCTGCGGCCCATGGTCGAGTCGTTTGCAGGGACCAAGGCTTGTAGAGGTGGTGCTGTCGCTGCAAGTGACACCGGCAACGTGGGCGTCTGCTCACCTGACAGCAGTATAGTCATTCCATTGGTGCGTTGTGTTTCCATTGTCAACTGGGTCTTGTGTTTGAGTCGGTGACCCACAAGTGTAACTGGTCAATGGTGAGATCCTGGAAGTGAAAGTGGAGGATGGGTGCTGTGGTTCAGAGAGGAGCGCGGGAACACGAGGTGGAATGAGGACAGAAGTGGGAACATCTCTGTGAGCGTGCTGTTGTTAGTTTGCTGACTCCACATTAAAGCTGGAGTCTGGGTGTGTCCTTGGGTCCAGTTATTAGTCATACAAACCAGTCCAGCTCTTCATCATGCTGTTCTCTGCCCACACACGCCTCTCATGGTCTGGACTCGCTGTTGAGTTCTTGCTGGCTCAGTTCCTTTAACAAAATAAGAGGGTCGACGTGGAGGTCAGAGATGTGTGCAGCTGGAGAACCCACATCCTGCTGGCCGACCGGGTCAGTCGCGTCTCCTCAACTGGGGGATGTTTTTGGGTGATGCATCCTGCTGTGTCACTCTTTCTTCGCTGACATGAGTCTGTCTTGCTCGCCACATTTCTACCAGCAACAAAGGCTCAGTGTTGCACCGATCTGCACGCTCCAGCGCTCCGCTGCATTCTAGAGACGTGGTGCACGCACGGCAGTTTCTGTGCTTCAGCCGTGAGAGAGAGAGAGAGAGCATGTGTCCCCTGAACTGCGAGCACTGGCTGTGGCAGAAGTCACCACACCAAGTCAGTGGATCAACACACGCTGCTGTGATGGAGGACGTTGCGGTTTGTCACGTGACATTGCTGAAAGTTTCTATGAGAAATCAGGAGTAGAAGTTATGTCGATATCTAGACTTCACCCCTTCCCATGGCTCCTGTGTGTCCCTGACCCTGATTCATTGAGAGAAAACACAGATTTTTATCCTGATTCTGGTGCTGTCTGCTGGATGGCTTCAGGTGGCTGTAGATTCTAGAGCACCTGGAGAGCCGTTCTTCTTGTTGGTCCTCCTGGGAAAACCGTCTGGTCTGATGAGTGGCGTCACAAGCACCGGGGTGTTGGGTTGTTGCTATGTCAGGCGGGTGAACACTGAACCGTGGAGATGAGGATTCATCACGGAGACGTTTAGTCATTCCACTTCTGCCCAACGCTCCTGCCAGCACTTTCAACCGCCAATCAGACGTTAGCTGCCATCAGCGTTTATTTGAGCTGCAAACACACGAATGTGAATCTCTGTTGGCTCAGATGTTTCACTGCTTCTGACTGGAGGTTCCAACCTCACGCAGTCTTTTATACCTTCTCGCTCTGAGTCCACTCGAGCAACACCTTTCAAGCTGTGTTCGCACCTCTGGTGGAAAGAATTGGAGTCGCACGGGTGGATTCTGTGGATGGGGTTTGGATCAGCAGGCCACATTTCCACTTGTGCTTTTACAGAGTTTTCTCTCTTTGAATAAAGGTTCTGTTCGCTCCTCACCGCCACTGCTGCCAGATTTAAGAATTTAATAACCCAGGCTCCACTGTGGAGGAAGAAGGTTCCCTCAGAAATCACCCTGATCAGGAGCTGTTTCAGCTCAGCACCTTTCAGTCTGTGTCAGCTTGGAGAGGAGAGACTCAGAGGAGACCGTTGAGGTGTCTCCTGGACTGGTCAGGTGTTCAGCTGGGAGGAGGACCTGGGGCAGACCCACCACATCTCTTCATTATCGTCTTGAGCTCGGTGTTTTTCTTTTTTGAGTTTTTTTCCATTGCTGGTCTTTTCAGATTGTGTTATTTCCTGGGGAGTCTTCCAGGTGAGGTTATTGATGTTTTTCTCATTGACTTTATGTGACTCCTTAGGTTTTCATCCTCACTTTTTTTAACTCGATGTTTTTCACACAACTTTTTGGTGATTTTTCTCTCCTGGATTTTTTCGTGTTTTCTCTAGGCCAGTTTTTACTTGATTTTCTTTCTGTTTTTCCTTTATTTATTTTTTCATCTTGCCAAATGTTGGTTCTTTTTTCTGTTCCTCCATGAACCTGTTATCGATGACCTTTTTCGATGTGGTCGTGTGTTTGGTACATGAGTACAAACCCAGCCTCAGTGTCGGTCCTGACCTTCCTCTGCTGAAAGACCGCCTAGGTCTCGGGTTGGGCTGCCGGTGGGCCGGTCCACATGGACAAAGGCAGGAAGGGAGTGAGTCTGAGTGAATATTTGCCAACGTTGTGTAACGCTGCTCGTTCCCATAGCTGGGGCCTTCGAGGAACCGTGGGCGTAGCAACGGTGACACCCCGGCCAGACTGGGCTCATGTGGGGGGTGGGAGGGGTCACCTAATGCCGGTACGGAGACGAGATCGGAGGGAAGAGGCGGAAGATGCTCATGGTGAGAGGGAGAGGAGAAAAACAATGAGCACATTTAGCCATCAAGTCATCACATGCTCCTCATGGTCAAGCAGGAAGTGCAGCTGCAGAGTCGTCCCCCCTCCTCTCTTCCATGCCGCCAACCGTCCTCGCGCTGCTGAGAGGGAGCAGAACACCTGCTTGACTCACCTTCAGCCTCAGGTGACTTCAGTGGTGATTTGGTTAGCAGGTGAGAGAGAGGTGTGTCATGGTGATGCAGACTGAGTCAACAAGAGTGAGAATGTCCTCTCCTCCCACCTGCGCTAGGTGACTTCATATTCTGTCATATCTTTGGGTCTCTGAGCGAGCTGGATCACAATCTTTGGGTTGACTATGAAATCTCAATTGTTCTTCCACACGAAGCCATTTAAATACTGACGTGTTCTACTGACCAGGGTTTGGGTCTGTGAAGACGCTCATGTCTTAGGTTGTGATCTGTCTCCGTGGTTACTGAGGCTTCATCCAGAACCAGAACTTAAAATGAATGAAGAAGAGTGGAAGCCCGTCGGGTTGCGGTGTGTATTGGTCTGCGTCCATTTGAGGAAATACTGTGCTTCTAATGTGTCAGTGGTGACAACAGAAGCTTCCTGAAGTTCTACACTGCTTTTGAAATAAGACGCATGTATGGAACCAAGCATGGCCAGAGTGTCATCATTCGACCTGCGAGACTGTCCTGAACTTCACTTGAAGGCTTCGCCCTGCTTCTTAAAGCCATGCCTGCTATCTTTGTAGACACACTGCTCCATGGGTGAGGGACGATGAGTCGGGAACCAAGTGTCTGACTCTTAAACCGGTAGCCTTCTCTGGGGTTGGTTTGTTTACTGGAGGAGGTGATAATGATATTTAATGAGTCTCACTCAACAGTCGTCACTCCACTTTCAGAAAGACAAACCCTGGGGGCTCAACGTTTTTTTGTCTGTCTGTCTGACTGTCTGTCTCTCTCAGTCTTTGTCTATCTCTCCCCCTCTCTCTCTCTCTCTCTCTCTCTCTCTCTCTCTCTCTCTCTCTCTCTCTCAGTCTCTGTCTTTCTGTCTGTCCCTCTCTGTCTGTCTGTCTATGTCTTTCTGTCTCTCTCTCTCTCTCTCTGTCTGTCTGTCTGTCTGTCTGTCTCTCTCTCTCTCTCTCTCTCTCTGTCTGTCTGTCTGTCTCTGTCTGTCTGTCTCAGTCTTTGTCTGTCTCTCTCTCTCTGTCTTTCTGTCTGTCTCTGTCTGTCTGTCTCAGTCTCTGTCTGTCTCTCTCTCTCTCTCAGTCTCTGTCTTTCTGTCTGCCTGTCTCTCTCTGTGTCTCTCTCTCTGTGTCTCTCTCTCTCAGTCTCTGTCTGTCTGTCTCTGTCTCTCTCTCTCTCTCTCTCTCAGTCTCAGTCTCTGTCTTTCTGTCTGTCTGTCTCTCTCTTTGTCTGTCTGTCTCAGTCTTTGTCTGTCTCTCTCTCTCTCTCTCAGTCTCTGTCTTTCTGTCTGTCCCTCTCTGTCTGTCTGTCTCTGTCTATCTCTCTCTCTCTCTCTCAGTCTCTGTCTTTCTCTCTGTCTGTCTCTCTCTCTGTGTCTCTCTCTCTGTCTGTCTGTCTCTGTCTCTCTCTCTCTCAGTCTCTGTCTGTCTGTCTGTCTGTCTCAGCCTTTGTCTGTCTCTCTCTCTCAGTCTCTGTCTTTCTGTCTGTCCCTCTCTGTCTGTCTGTCTCAGTCTCTGTCTGTCTCAGTCTCTGTCTGTCTCTGTTTGTCTTTCTCTCTCGCTCTCTCTCTCAGTCTCTGTCTTTCTGTCTCTCTGTCTGTCTCTCTCTCTGTGTCTCTGTGTGTCTCTCTCTCTGTGTCTCTCTGTGTCTCTCTCTCTCTCTCTCTCTCTCTCTCTCAGTCTCTGTCTCTCTCTCTCTCTGTGTCTCTCTCTCTGTCTCTCTCTCTCTCAGTCTCTGTCTGTCTGTCTGTCTCAGTCTTTGTCTGTCTCTCTCTCTCTCAGTCTCTGTCTTTCTGTCTGTCTGTCTGTCTCAGTCTCTGTCTGTCTCAGTCTCTCTCTCTCTCTCTCAGTCTCTGTCTCTCTCTCTCTGTGTCTCTCTCTCTGTGTCTCTTTCTCTCAGTCTCTGTCTGTCTCTCGGTCTCTCCCTGCCCCCCCATCTGCGAACGGGTCGCGGCAGCTCTGTTCTCACATGTCGGCTGGATAATGTGAAATGATGAACCGACAACAGGGATGTGATTCTCCTCATGTGGCTGCCAGCAAGGAAAAAAATAACCACAGAGAGGATCAGAATGTGAGGCGGTCACGACCAGCACACTAATGACTTTAACTCGAGTCGGAAATGCGAAGCAGTGCAGCGTCACCAGCTGGAGATGTCTCAGCTCCGCTGAATTGAGTATGAGCGCGCCGTCTTCACGGTGGACTCTTCCTCCTGTGCGACCCCAGAAACCCTTCCAAGCCCAGCCTGGGGTGCTCTCCTCCTGCCTCATGTGTTGGCAGCCACCTGAGCTGCTGTCTCGTCATGACCAGTGTGGATGTCTGCCTTGACGAGTTCCGACTGGTCATGTGACTCTTGTGTGTACAGGCGCTCCGTGAGGGGTTCGTTCGTGAAGCAGTGTGGGATCAGAGGGGAAAACAACTTTGCATGAGTTGAGATCGATGTAACGCGTGTTTCAGCCCTGTGTGTGGCACTGTTGGTCTGTATGTGTTCTCTCACAAGCAGCGAAGAAGAAGCCACCTGGGGAGTCAGTGTTGCGTGCTGTGGAACCTTGCCATCAAGGTGCTGCCACATATTTGTGAGGCCTAGTCTGTACACAACTGCACAGTGCAGAACACAGCTGGGCAGAATGGTTTGGGTCACCATGAACTTGGTGCGGACTTCCTGCTTTCTCTCAACACCTCTCCAGCTATGGGAATCAGGAGGTGAGATCCCAGTGTAGGTGGGCCCTCTCCTGCTTAAGTACGCAGGAAACCCCTGAATTATATTCTGGGTTGTCAGAGGTATGTGATGTATCAGTGCTTTTCCAGGTGTCACAACAACCTCAAAAACACTTTTTTCTCCAGCTTCAGCATTCTTGTTGCTCCTCATCCATCTGCATCTTGACTGCTTCTCCAATGTAGCGATTGTCACGACAATACTATCTGGACACCTTTTAGCAAGCTTCCAGTTTGCTGACCAGCCTGAAGACTCACCCACGCAGAGCGCAGAACCAGTCTGCTCCGTGAGTCGACCTGGACTAGCCGCTCCCGCCTCCGTGTTTCTGCTGACCTGTTTCAGAACGTCTGGCACACATAAGAAGGAGCTGTCGCTCACTCCTTCGGAGACTTGATGTCATGGACTCCAGGTTTGGCAGTGATGAGTCCCACTGTCTTCACACATGGTTGTGCGCCCAGGAGCCGATCTGGCTATAGAAAACCTCACTAACATTCAGCATGTGGTGGCGGTGCAGAGGGAGACATGTCAGACTAAGAGGTTCAGGAAGTCAGTTGGGACCTAACTTTGTGAGCAAAGAAAAGCTAGGACATGTCATGGGGCCAGAAGGTATTCTCACAATCCGAGTGGCTGGGCAGCCAAGAAGAGAATTCCAGTGGAAGGAGTGCTGTTATCGCAGCATGGACGATGAGACTCCTCCTTGAACAGCAGGAATTTATCAGTGACCCTTGTTCCCTGGTCATCTTGACAAGATATCTGACCCAAACCTTCAAGAGGCTCCTCAGGGAGCTGTTAACATGTGACACATGACCTCATCGTCTGCCGTCACTGTGGTTGTTTGCCATGTTTCTTAGTTATCAACCACTCGTGGTTGGAGTGAAACCAAACTGTTGAAATAGGAGAAGAAGTTAGGGCATGTCAGTGGGAGGTTCTCTGACTCTCCAGTGTAGCAGCGTTTACTCCAGATGTGCTCATCCTTGGCGCTGTCCTTCCCTCGCACGTGTGCTAGTGGAGCCATGTTTGCTCAGTTTTCATTTACAAATGCACTGGAACGTGTCCCACTGTTTGACTTCATTTCGTAGAATGTGGTTTTATGTGATGTCATACAAAGTTTGGTGTGTAAATATACGTCTTCAAGCTTGTGTGCTGTTCATACAAGTGTGCACCTCATTGGCTCATTGTCAAATGTAGTCGACCAGTCGACTGTACTCAACTTTCCAATTAGTCACACACAGGATCTTTGGTCGACCAGTTGTGATGTCATCACTCTCTTCGGCCAATCCGCCATGAGAGGAGAAATGCTGGAGGCTTCTAGTACACCACCACCCAGAGCGACCCACGACCCATTCAAACCTTTCACGCCATGCTTTGAGCAATTCAAACGGAATATAAAGTTTCTAAACGGCATTCAACACTGCACCAGTCTTAACATTTTACATACTTTATTAATTATGTTCTACTGTATTTACCACACTACTGTCAGCCGTGTTGCCGTGTTTGTCAACCGCCACATGTTTTTGGCTCGTTGACCGTCTCAGTAATCGTTAGTTGCAGCCCAAGTCAAGTGTTTAGTTGTGTGTCAGTATTGGTAGTTTATCAGCTCCCATCATCTAATATTTCTTCTTTGTGCTGTAAAGCCATGGCCAAATGTTGTGGCAGCAGATGATCACTTGTCGTCATGTTTGGAGTCAACATGTCCGTTGACGGCAGCAGCTGTTTATCGTGGTTTATGAACCTGAGTTATGAGGTTTGACTTGAGTTCTGCTGCAGAGCCTCGTCGCTGTCCTCTCACCACACAGGAGGTCGATTTGTTGTGGCTCTGTGACGTGCCCGATCCTTGATCTTGGTTGGTCCACTGCTGACTCGTGCACTCGTAAATACCGGCGCAAACAAATCACTGTCCTGCTGCTGGTCACGGCCAGTCGCCGAAGGTCGCGTTGCTTCCCGACATGAACAAGGCTACAGCACACACCAAGGCCGTCGCCGTGAGTTTGATAAGTCCGACGTCCGCTCCGGGGTGAAAGGTCAACCGGGTTTTACCATTCACTTGGTTAATGTGTAAAGCAGCTCTGTGGCTTCGTGCAGAAAAGTGATGATGGAAAGAGTGGGATTTGTTCTCGTTAAAATGAGCTGTGATCTGGATGCTTACTGACTTCCTGCCACTCAGAAGTCGTTGGCAGGAAGAAGTAGCACTACACATAAACAACTGTGTCTTTCTCTCTGAGGAACTCGGGTCCAGTCACCAGAAGAACGTGGTTAACCAGGAGAACCTCCACGGTGACAAAAGTTATCAGACTTTTCTGTGGCTTCAGATTCAACCTTTAGGAGAATAAACCTCGCCTGTACACGACAAGGCTGTAGCAGAAAGCAACGTTTTGAATGCTCCGAGAAAAGGAGTGACATTGAAAATGTAACTTGTGACAACACTAAGCCACCACACATGGCAGTGGATGGTCCTAATGTTTGTAAACGCTATTCAAAGTTGCTAACATGAGTCAGCATCGACGATAGTCTCTGACCTGTGTCATTTCACCCACAGAGAAGGAGCTGAACACCAAGTGCGTGGTGGAGATGGTGAAGAACCAGACCATCCTCCACCCTGCGGGGACCAACCTCGGCAAGGCAGACTCCAGGTAGGACAGTTGTGCGCTCAGCGTCCAACAAATCTAAGCTGCCAGGCCGTCATGGTCCTGGTCAGACGTCCAACTTGGTGTCGCTTCGGCTGTCGCCCTTGTGGGTCTGGGAAGTGTGAGTTTCCTCTCTGCGCGTCGGCTCCCTGCGGACTGTGTGTGGAATTTCTCTTTGTCTTCACGGTGAAACCTTTGGCAGGAAACTGATCGACCAGCTGCTGGAACTGGAAAACAACATGTCCTTTCTCCCCCAGTGTCCTGAAGCAGCTGTAGTCTGTTGGTTTGTGCGTGCATGCATGCATGCTCGTGAGTCTGTGTGTGGCTGAGTGTTCTCGTACGTGCCGTCGTGTGGTGGATCCAAAACATTTGTCAGAGCTTGAGAAGATTCACTCATGGAAACATGGTTTGTACTTTTCTGGGGGGAGGGGGAATACAAGTGACACCAAGTGCAAATGACAGAACTTGAGCATCAGGACTGGGCCACAGCAGTGAAGAAAGTGTTCATTTGCGTTCCAATAGTGATGAGGATTTTGGTGATCTCTGTTTTTGCGACCGCGTTTGGATACGACGGCAGTAAATCTCTGCGACCTACTCTTCCACTGCATACATTGATCAAGAGCCGTCCGGCTGAGACCTGTCAATCATTGAATTGTGACCCCCGGCCTGATGACAGCTCAGCTAGTTTCTACCAGGAGTGGATGAGGGAAGGTCAATGTGACTGGTGGCTAACAAGAGTTAACTGAACCCACCTGTGCTACTGTTGCTTGTCTATGTTCACAAATTGTCAGGCTAAGTGGAAGTGCTTGCACAAAATGTTGATGAGGAAGTGGAGAGGGACGTACATCTGTACTCTCCCTTGTGTTGTCTCATCGTTTCCACAAGAGATGCTCCGACCAGGATTTTGCTGCCCATCACCACTAGGGAGGGGCGATAACTTATCATACGCCATATCCCGCCAAACACAATCTCCACGATGACAATTCTGTGACCTTCTGTGTACATGATGCCATCACAGGTTAGAAAGCAGTGTGAAGAAGATCACTTGAAGTAGATCAAAAATTTTTTGCCCTCGACTGAATAGAAGAAAGTTCACTCACAAGTGTGACGGCGGACACAACATCAAGTTGCTCCTTCTGACTGTGTCCCATTTCTCACCCAACACTGGGCTCTGAGCGTCACGCGTCCCAATCCTCCTCACTGGCCGTTCACCACTTGAAATGATCCCATCAAACCCAGGGAGCTCCGGAGTGAAACCAATATGAAGTGTGGAGAGATTTCCAGGAGACCAAAGTACTTTATTTCAAAACAGTGTTGGACAGGACTACAGGGACATGTTAGAAGCCAGGACGACGCTTCCCTTTGTTGATGGTCTCTGGTGTCACACGTCAGCGAGCCACATGCTCCACCGTGTCCCACAACATGAACAATGCAACATGGATGTTCAACAGTAAGGTTTGGATTTCTTCTGAACAAACAACAGTGGGATAGCATCCAGGCTAACGTTAGCATCCTCACACCGCTAACAGATCTGTCACTGCAGCATAGCAGCGTTGGTTCACCAAACCAAGTGAGATGATCAGCGCCGATGCAAGAGGTTGCAGAAACGTTGGAGCTGTCATTTCCAAAACGTCTCCAAACACTGGATATGCAGGAAACAAAACACAGCACGGCAGCCAATGATACTGTGTCTTTAGGCATGACTGATAACACTGGGGATGCAACAGCAATAGCGTATTTTCTGGACTATAAGATGCAACTTTTTTCTCGCGCTCTGAACCCTGCGGCTTATAAAACAATGCGGCTAATATATGGATTTTTACGAGGGATATTCCAATCAATTGGCCACTGATTATGAAAGGCTGAACTCGTTGTGATCTGTGAATGCCGACCACTGCCTGTCATTGGCGGTCACAAAATCCGATCGGTTTGTGATGCGTCCACTCCTCCCTCCCGACTCGCCACTCGCTTGGCAACGGCATGTCTAATGCGGAAGCTTTTTTTAGTCTGTCATGTCAAGTTTGCATCCTGCAGCACATGCACGTTAAAAGGCGTCAACGCCACAAATTCAATACGATATTTAAAACACCAGCACTTGACGGAGCACAGTGAGTCTGACTGTGGATAGCTTGACTGCGACCTCGGAAGAGTCGCATAGCTTGACTCCAGTGGTCTGAGCGTGACATTCGCAACGCGAAGCATATTGCCCAAGAAATAATCATTAATTTCACCGCGCCAGATGAGCAGCCTTTCTCAAGTGTCGTTTTAAGACGGAGTCAACCGCGGCAGAATCAGCTGCTGTCATGTGTGTGTCAGATGCAGCGTTCGCAGTCCACCACCTGAATCTGAAACGTTTGCAACCGTCCAGAGTGAGAACTTTCATGAAAGAGGTTGAAGGCAGCTGCTTCAGCTGAGTACTCTCGCTGTCTCTCGGTGCATCCCGAGTTTTTACAGTCTAATGAGCGTGCTCATTGCTGGCAAAAATATTGAGCCTCGTCACATCAAACCAATGACATCACAGACGTTTTATTTACCTTTAAAGCGCTCAAATTGCGCTGTTTTCGCCCGTGTGTCCGCAGCTCTGTTAACAGAGACAATCTACTGGAGGGTGAAAACAGCGCTTTTTGAACACTTTAAATGTAAATTAGATGTGAGGAGTTCATGACTAGAGTTCAGAACATTGGCAAGATTGTTTCATGAGTCTTTCAAAACTAGTACTAGAGGATCACTAGAAGTGATCCTCATGCATTTTCTGTGGCGCAGACAGCAACAGTGCACTCGCGGCCTATAGACTGGTGCGGCTTATGTATGAAAAAGATCCATTTTCCTTCTTAGATTTGGTGGGTGCGGCTAATATTCCGGTGCGCTCTGTAGTCCGGAAAATACGGGAATAGCTTCTGCACTGCCTGCAGCCAGTGTGACTAATCACTCACAGCAAGGGGATGCTAACTAATGCTAAAGACTCCTGGCAAGTAACTAGAAGGTGTGACTTGTAAAGTCCCTCATCATGAAAGACACGGTGTCACTATGTAGCAGTAAAGAATCACAGTAACTCATCTGCACCAATGCCAAGCTGCCGTGTTCAGAGGGGTTGCCAGACTCTCCAGCACACATGCGTAGCCAAGTGTCTCCAGGATGATTTCCTCGTGACTGACGGAGAAGAGAAAGCTCTCAGGCTCAAGAGTCAGTGGCAGTTTCAGGTCCATGTGTCAGACTCGTCTGGAAGAGAGACAAAAGACTGTGAAAAGATGGACTCGCTTCTCTCCTCGAAACTCCTGCTTCTCCATGTTCTTCAGTTTCCCTGGCAACTCAGAGGGGAGGTTAACTCCGGGTCGCCGTCTGTGACCGTGAAGCCCCTTCCTTGAGCAAAGAGACCATTAAACTGAGGCGCGGAGCCTCAGCTCCTCCAGCATCTGTCTGCCATAAACCTCAGCTCTGACTTTTATGGAGGAGGCAACAAGAGCGCAGTCGTGAGATGACAAGGACGCGAGGACGACTGACTGACAGCGTCCTCAGTCTGCAAAGGCAGCTGCGTGATGGAGTGTGGAAGTGGAGGACCAGGAAGTCGTCGATTTGAATGACAAAGTTTGTTTATGCTAATAGAGTTTGGGAGGAGACTCGTGTCAGGAGCTCCAGCAGAAATATAGTACGAGACATGGCGCTAACATGTGAGGTCCTGTGCTCTTTGTGTTTAGCTGGACTTCATTTTCTCTGATCTGTGACCAACCCATTCTTCTCTGTGAATCTGATCTTCCCTTCCTCCCCTCCAAAGGTCTGGAAATCAATCATAGCTTCCTCCTGTTCTGCTGTGAGCGGCAGCTGGGCGACAGGCCCGCCACCAGGTGGCGTCCCATAGCCAACTGCAGCACCTTCCTGCATGGCACATCACCATTTGTTATTCCCATGAAATGATTGGTGGATGGGGCACAATCCAATCGTTCTGTTCAACAAACCTCATCTCCATTTAAGAACCAACCAATCTGCTGAGTAATCACCACTTTAGCTGAAATTGTGTTGACGGACACCGTTTTCCAATAAAACATTCAATCTGTAAAAGTCTGTGGGAATCTGAGTGTTTCAAAAACCAGTTCCTGGTCAGGGAGTTGCTCTCAGCCTTCCACGTCCAGAAGTGTGTTCTCAGAGTGCGAGTCTTCCATCACCTCACTCCTCCTCCCTGGCTGAGAACATCCTGGTGTTTACAGCTCCTGGTCGCCAGTGGAGACTGCTGCTTGTGTGATTCAGCTTTTCCAGCTGTGCTGCTCCAGTGTGGTGCCACTCTGACTCACGGCAGGGAAACATTTAGACACGATTATTACCATCTCTTCATGGATAGTGTCGTCCGTTTTTGGCGCCTCCCCTCCGGCTGATGGTCCATGTCTCAGGTCTCTAGTACTTGCGATAGTTTCACCCTCCTGGTGGTCACCTGCTCGAGCCTGGTCTGGGACACTTTGTACCTGTCTGATAGCTTTCTGGGTTACGTCACAGCCTCTAAGTAAATAGAAGTGGATCTGTTGAATCCTGCTGTGTCACCCATTCCAATTCTCCCTTCACTTACCATCCAAAACACATGGCTCACCTGAACCAGGACTCTGAACCAGACTGGAACCCAGTATGAATCACCCAGTTATTTTGAAGTCTTCATGCTCAAATTGAAGCTTAACCTCATGGGGTCCAGCCAAATGTCCCCACCAAGTCC
This sequence comes from Synchiropus splendidus, assembly GCF_027744825.2. NCBI lineage: Eukaryota > Metazoa > Chordata > Actinopteri > Syngnathiformes > Callionymidae > Synchiropus > Synchiropus splendidus. The sequence continues at coordinate 33,899,942 of NC_071338.1, read as the reverse complement.
ATTCGGTCCTCACATTTTGATACTTGGCCCTGAAGACTGTTGACTGCTTCACTAGTGACATACTTCAAGCCTGAAGACGCCTCGAGAGTGTCTGCTGTGAAGTGATTGCTGTGGAGGACAGATGATGGCGTTGGCTAGATTTTTCTCTCAACTGGCTTCACCTGCTTTTTATGACGCGCTGCATCTTATGGTGATGAGTACAAGTTTCTGCTTACGGTGATCTTTCAGACAGGACCGTCTCCTCATGACATTGTAGATGCAACACAGCACCAGATTAGCCTTGTCTAGGAAGCTCCGTACTGACACCTTACTTAGCTTTGGATTTCAGCACAACCAACCTTGAGGACGAGATGCCATAGTTGCGTTGCTTCAGGACCATGTTGCGGACCCGTTAAGACCCCAGCTCATGCATGATAATTCAAAAAGCTAAAATGCTGGGTGGACAAAATTGCCACCATGTCCCTCCCTGCACCCTTCCAAAGGCTCAGCCCTACTGACCTCACTGGCCGTGAGCTGACGGTTCGTTCTCTCATGAGCAACAGAACGTGCAACTGAAGCGTCATGTATTTTAGCTGCTGCGCTTCAGAGGAGCGTCACACACAGCTAGCGTGTTCTGCATTGCCTCGGTCATATTGTGTTACACGGACGCAAATTCTTCTTCAGCTTAACATTCCAGGCTGGTTAACCCCCGCCGGCCACCTTCATCCTCTGTCCCCTGCACATTCCTCCTCTGCCCGTCCCACATCGCCCAAAACAAAGCAAGACAGTAGCGAGACAGAGAGGAGGGGGGAGCAGCCATGCATTCAGTTATTGTTTAAATGACGTGGTCACAGTGGAAGGGGGTGTTTGAGGAAGGACGGGGCCGCGGCCATGCTCTCCTGACCGCCTGGTTCTGTGCTCTCATTTGAGGGTGGAGTTGTGAATGAAGGCGGAGAGGGAGACGCGAGTGTCCCGTCTCACTGCCGAGCCACTTCGACAGCTGTCATCACTGCGCATGTAAGAGAGCGCCACGCTGAAATCCGTGAGTGGAGCTCTGCAGCCGCCATGTGCAGGCGACCGTGGGTGGGTCACTAGCTCTCGACACTACTGAAGGTGGTTCTTGCTGGCCAACTGACGGTGGGGATGAAATTGTGACTTATTTTGCTGCCCTCACCTGGAAATGCTAAGGCACGACACACTGTCCTTCTGACCACTAGACTGTGCCTGCTGCAGGTTCATCGAAAAGTCACCCAACAATTGCTGACACAGGAAGTACACGCCTGTCAAATGGCTTTATTTCTGATTTGAGAAATGAATTCAATGTTTATTAATTGTAGCTGCCACCACATCGATGCTAGCTATTGCTAACTTAACCAAGTCACGTGAGTGTCTGTCCACACCAAACAACCCAGAGCTTCTCCAGGATCATGTGACTGTCCAGGAGCTGGACCCAGCAGTCTTCAGCTTTGCTGCTCATCGTAAGGGCAAACGCTCTCTGGTGTCTTCAGTCAGGAAACAAGTCCCAGGTCTTGTTTTTTATCACGTTAGTGATTCGCTTTATGACTTGATGAATGAGTCTGATAAACTTGGTTGTTCCTGCAGCCTCTTTGCTATTGGTTGAGATTTCAAACCACGTTCCCAACTTTTCTCTGCATCATCATGTTCATGTTGTGAAGCGCAAGTGTAATCTGGAGTACGGGTTCAGTTCCTGAGGTCAAATATGAGAAAACTTCCTGTTGGGAAAGTCTCCTGTCTGGGAAGAAGAAGACTCTCAGAGAATGGGTACAGGACGAGAACTCACAACCTGCAAGTTCCTGGCAGAAGAGTGAGAGAAGGTGAAGAAGAGCATGCAGACAAGGTAGTGCCTGCGACGTCAGAGCACCGAGAGCAAAAGACAAGCTTCACAGGAAAGTTGGGCTCACTGCCATGAAGACTCGGAGTCATAAGTCAGAGCTGGAGATACTGATGTTGTTATTGGTAGAAAGGGCCCAGATCAGAGGTACAAGTGGAAAGTTTGGAGACAAAGTTATGGAGGACACAAGAACGTCAACATCTCCAGGTACCCTCAGGACTGAGGTCACGGGCGATGGGTCACCTTGTCGCATGGTTAGATGGGAAGCAGGAGCTCCGGCTGTGAAGCGGCCTGCTTTGTCACTGACTGAAACGATCACCTGGTGAACAGGTGCTGATGGCTCCATCGAAGCGCACCAACAAGAGGATGTGCTGTGATGTTCTCGCCATCTCTTGGCAGACTTCGACTGACTGTGTTGGTCCATATTGTCTTTGTCGCACACCCTCCCCCTCTAAATGTCATGACTTATTTTTGTTTGTTGTCTCCATGACTGGAAGCCTGCCCCCCGCCCCCCAGATCTGCCTCCAACCATCTCCCCCTCCCCCGTCCTAGCCTCATCTCCTCCCACACGCACAACATGTCAGCAGTGTACTGGAATATTCCTCTGGCCAGTGTGTCGTCAGCCCTCTGATGACAGGAATACATGTCACTCCCCCCATGGAAACCCATGCCACGTCCACCAGAAATACCTGCCAGTGTTGGGAAGAGAACTGCGTTCTGTTGTTCTGACAGCAAACGGGTCCTTGATACCTGAGAGCCCTGTTGTCACAGGAGTTGCTGTGAAAGAGTCAATGAAGTCGATGGATCTGGGGATAACAGGCTGATGAAATACTTAACCTCAAACCAGAGGCAGAAATCCATTATCCTCCGTTAGATGACCTATAAGAAGGAAACGCAAACCACCTGACAGAAATTTTGTCCTGTCTCTTTCCCTCCTTCTCTCCCTCCTTCTCTCTCCCTCTCTCTCTCTCTCTCTCCCTCTCTCTCCCCCCCCTCTCCCTGTCTCTCTCTCTCCCTCCTTCTCTCTCTCCCTCTCTCTCTCTCCCTCCTTCTCTCTCTCCCTCTCTTTCTCTCCCTCTCTCCCTCCTTCTCTCTCTCCCTCCTCTCTCTCTCTCCCTCTCTCTCTCCCTCCTTCTCTCTCTGCCTCTCTCTCTCCCTCCTTCTCTCTCCCTCTCTCTCTCTCCCTCTCTCTCCCTCCCTCTGTCTCCCTCCTTCTCTCTCTCCCTCTCTTTCTCTCCCTCTCTCCCTCATTCTCTCTCTCTCTCCCTCTCTCTCTCTCTCCCTCTGTCTCTCCCTCCCTCTCTCTCTCCCTCCTTCTCTCTCTCCCCCTCTTTCTCTCCCTTGCCCACATGTGCCTGTGAACCTCGACCTTCGTGACCTCATCAGGAGTCAGTCCAAGGTAACAACACACGCGGTGAAGTCATCATATGCTTGTGATTCATTCTTCTCTTCAACAAAGGCAGTGCTGTATTTCCTTCACTCGTCTCATGACTCAGCAAAGTTCCTGCTTTATATATTATGATCACTGTATGTAATGGATCACTGAAGGGGGATTTTTATCTTCTATTCTATATGACTTGAACTGATGTCTGACACCGTCTTCAGAAGTGTGATGAACCAGTGCGATGAGCTGGGCCAGAAGACAAAGCTGTCCTCTGACTAGAGGAGGACTCCTCTCTCCTGTGGTCAGCAGCTTTGGAGTGACTTATAAAAAGCATGAGTTTCTCTGTCTGGAGCCTCTGATGGAGAAGCTCAGTCATCCAGGAGAGACTCAGAGGAGAACCTCTCTTCTTCCTCGAGAAGACAGTTGACTTGTGAGGCGTTAAACTAGGAGGAGTCCCCAGGGCAGACCCGGGACACTGACGTCTAGACTTCTTCACTTCAGCTGCTGCCCCCACAACCTAAACACGCCAATGCTCCTTTGGTGACCAGCAGTTTCTTGACATGTTTCTCATTTCAAAGCAATGAAACTCATTCAGTGGATGCAGTCATGGTTTCATCTCCACTCTCTGACGTCAGGTCTTCGCCTACGACTACTGCTTCTGGTCCATGGACGAGTCCGACAAGGAGAAGTTTGCAGGTGAGCGACTACACATGAATCAGATGTGTTCTGTCATCAGGAGCGGTGCGATTCATGGTGCGGTGTGTGTCCGTATGTCCAGGTCAGGAGGTGGTGTTCCAGTGTCTCGGGGAGAGTCTTCTCCACAATGCCTTCCAGGGCTACAACGCCTGCATCTTTGCCTACGGACAGACCGGTACTGGACGTCCTCTCTGGTGGCTGGAAGGTGGTCTCTCACCTGCTGCTCTCCCCCTCGTGTTGCCAGGCTCGGGGAAGTCCTACACGATGATGGGTTCTGTGGACCAGCCAGGGTTGATCCCGCGACTCTGCAGTGCCCTTTTTGACCGGACACAGAAGGAGCAGCGTGAGCAGGAGAACTTCACGGTGGAAGTCTCCTACATGGAGATCTACAATGAGAAGGTCCGGGACCTGCTGGACCCCAAAGGGTATGCCCCCTCCTGTCTTGTGGCCCAGCGAGTCGCTGTGGAAGCTAAGGATCTGGTCCAGAAACGATTCACCACTGTGAGCCGGGAGAGGAACGTGTGGAGTAGCTCAGGCCGCTCCAGACGCTAAAACAGGACTCCAGACTGTTTTGTTCTGCTCTTGGAGAAAGTCACTGGTCAGATCGTATGCAGTAAATCTCTGCTCAGACCATAACCCTCACTCGCTCCTCCACCTTTGACCTCAGTAAACCGGGCCGGCCATCTGACGGCCATATGTGCTGCTGAGTCCATCATGAGGTTCTGCTGAATGAGGGTCAGCTTCACACGCCGCTGTCTCTTTGCAGGGGCCGGCAGACGCTGAGGGTGCGAGAGCACAAGGTTCTGGGTCCATACGTGGACGGGCTCTCCCGCCTGGCGGTGGCCAGTTACAAGGTACAAGAAGTGTTTTCTTCTCAAACAAACCTCCTTCACAGATCTGAGCCCTGTGGACACACACACACACGTTTATAATAAACTACTTTTACTGACGTTTTAACCCTCTTGACCTTGTGAGGACAGGCCTAAATGTCACATTTCAACCTAAGATGGTCACTGCCTCTCACGTCATCCAGTGACCTGGACCTCAGGGGCTCCTCAGATTCCCGCACACCCTTCCGTCACCTACAAACACTATACGTATAGCAAATGAGGTGTCCATCCAGTCTCATCAACTGGACATGTCAGTGTAGGTCTGGTTCAGCTGGAAGCTTGTCCGCCCAGCAGCCTCTCCATCTGTGACTGATCGTTCCAACAGGATATTGAGTCTCTGATGTCGGAGGGGAACAAGTCCCGGACTGTTGCGGCGACCAACATGAACGAGGAGAGCAGCCGGTCGCACGCCGTCTTCAACATCATCCTCACGCACACGCTGACGGATGTGCAGTCTGGGGTGAGTCTCCGATGTGTGTGGTGGGAAGAGGTGGCGCTCTGTCCTCTCTGGTGTGGTGTGGTGAGAGAGAAGCCGTGGTCAAGAAGCCAGTCTCCCTCAACGTCCCTCAGAGCCAGAATTAATATTGGTGTGTGAGAAGTTCACTGTCACTGGCCGTGGCTTCGTGACAGACGTTTGGAAAGGTTGGGTTTCTTGGTTGATTGGTTGACTTCAGTTCTGGAGGGTTGAGGAACTGTGGTGTCACCCGTCAGGATGAGCAGGAGAAGGAGGAGACCAGTTTCTGATGATGTCAGCGATGAGAGCTCAGGCCATCCTCACAGACACACAAGTTTGATCTGATCTTCAGGTTAATAATTGATGAGTCAGCCGATACGTCTGATCTGTTTTCACTTGCCTCCGTCACCGTCTGTCCTGACGTCCTCACAGGTCCTCCTGTATTGGCTTCTAACTGTCAGAACGACTGGTCACTTCAGAACCCAGTCAAGTCAAAGTGAGCTACAGAACCATCTGGCGAGTCCCCTGCTGTGACTCTCAGCGGAGACTCACTGATGCATGCTGACCCTGGGAGTGGCTGAGGTTCAGCACTGGTCCTCACATGTGCATCGTCGGTCGCCTGTTTTACATCGCTGTGAATTTTAAAGGCACTTGGAAAAGGAAATGAATAATAATGACAATTAAAAGTGGAACAAACAGACAGATGTGAAAATAATTTCCCCTAAACACTGAACTGAGTATCACTCCTGGATTTGTCTTCATGAGTGAGCTAATCTCTGTGTGGAAGGGCAATGTCGCTTCCTGTTACGTGTGCGCTTCGTGGAGGAAGTCCAGCCTGGTCAACAGTCTGAGGGACTCGAGCCTGACTGGAGTGCTCAAGTTACCGGACTCACTTTTATACCTTTGAATGCAAAAAAAGGAAAAAAAGAATTCGGGGTGGGGGGCGACTCAAAATGAAGTTAAACACTTTTTATATTCGTTTTTTTCTAAACAGGCTGGCAGGCGCCATGTTCGTGGTGCTGTGGCCAAATGGTTGTGGGGCGATGGAGTCAACAGTTGTTTTGTCTGGGGAATGTTGCATCAGGAGTCCCTCTGATGGACACCAGTGTCAATACAAACATAAAACCTAGTGTGTCCACTGAAAGTGTGTGTCCGGTTTGGTCACAAAGGTTGCTGAGGCTGGCTTTGTTTGAATGAATGAATGAATGTGAGTAGACCGAGGGTGGAAACTGGACCGCTGGTGAGTTGGGTTCAGCTGGTGTAGACCGATGAAGTCTGAGCTGTTTGTTCTCGTCTGTGACACACACACACGTTGACGAGCTGTCAGTGAGTCTATTTTCGTCTTCACACGAGCCTCAGTGGGAACGATCTCTGCTGACATCACGTTTGTTCTCGTCTTCTGCGGCTAAATTTACTCCAGCTTTGTTTCTATTTTGGAGTTTTAGGAAGTCTATTTTTGCTTCTTCTGCTCAGACGTCTTTGTTGATAGTTTACTCACCTCTGTCCTTTTTCTTTGTAATAAGACCAACTCATTTCAGTGAACTCATTCGCTCCAAGCCTGTGCTGGTGATCCATAATGGCGCCATCTTCTGGAATAAATCCAGTTCCTTTGGCTTGAAATAAACATCTGCGTTTCAGGTGCACTGCATGAAGCTTGTGGCGAGTCAGTCACATGAGGACATGATTGAGATGAATAAAAACGAAACTAATATAGCAGTTTGGGTCAAAGGCAATTTATATTGAATATGTTTCTGCAATATATGTGACCAGGACGGTCCATTCCGGTAAAACGCTTTGCAAGACTAAAGTCCGTCATTCCAGTGACAAACCAACAGGTTTCTTGCGATGGGCGCTCATTTCCCTGTCCCCGAAGTGACACTTGGATGAAGACATTTCGATGAGAGCCCTGGGTCCACGTGTCGTAACGTGTCGACGCGTCACTTTCATTGGAACCGTTACTACCAGATCTCTCTTTTTTTTTACATTACTTCTTTGTTTTCCTATGAATCATACTTTGTTGTTGTTTTCGTCACAATGTGTTTTGTGTGGTTTCCTCTGAAGCCTTTCAAACTGTGTTTGAGCAGTGGCGTTTTCCCACGAGGACGGGCCTGCGACACCACCAGAGTGCTTTGTTCTTGCGAGGATCAGAGATGTGATGAGAATGTTGTCTTGTGCAGACCAGCGGCGAGAAGGTGAGTCGCCTGAGTCTGGTGGACTTGGCTGGCAGTGAGCGAGCTGCAAAGACCGGAGCGGCAGGCGAGCGGCTGAAAGAGGGAAGCAACATCAACAAGTAGGCCGCTGCCGAGTCACGCCGTGGTTGGGTGCCCGAGCCTCTATGAGAGTGTGTTGCTGTGCTTCAGGTCTCTGACCACACTGGGCCTGGTCATCTCGGCCCTGGCTGAGCAGGGAACCGCCAAGAACAAGAACAAGTTTGTTCCGTACCGAGACTCGGTCCTGACGTGGCTCTTGAAGGTGAGAGGCTCGCTCCCGAGTCTCGGCAACCCACTGAGCCACGTGTCCTCGCAGGACTGTCTGGGGGGCAACAGTCGGACTGCCATGGTCGCCACCGTCAGCCCGGCAGCGGACAACTATGAGGAGACGCTGTCCACGCTACGCTACGCAGACCGAGCAAAGAACATCGTCAACCACGCCGTGGTCAACGAGGATCCCAACGCTCGCATCATCCGGGAGCTCCGAGAGGAAGTGGAGAAGCTGCGAGAGCAGCTGACCCAGGCTGAGGTCTGGCCTCTCCTTAACCTCCTCCACCTCCTCCCCACCCTCGTCTTGGGTCTGACCCTTGTCTTCCTCCCGCCTCCAGTCCCTGAAAGCTCCCGAGCTGAAGGATCGCCTGGAGGAGTCGGAGAAGCTGATCCAGGAGATGACCATCACCTGGGAGGACAAGCTCCGAAAGACGGAAGAGATCGCCCAGGTCAGCGCTTCTCCTCAGCAGCTTGCCTCTGGCACGTACCTGTTGCTCACGTCTTGGTCCGCTGTCGTGTTCAGGAGCGGCAGAAGCAGCTGGAGAGTTTGGGGATCTCTCTGCAGTCCTCAGGCATCAAAGTGGGAGACGACAAAAGCTTCCTGGTCAACCTGAATGCCGACCCTGCGCTCAACGAGCTGCTGGTCTACTACCTCAAGGTAGGCCCTCCGGCATCCAGAAGCTGGATCTGCTCCGGATCAGAGTCCAGCCTGGAACGGGTCTAGGAAGCGCGCTGTCCTGTCGTCTTTGTTGGAGAGGTGGTCTCTGTTCAGTCTCGCTGTCAGATTGTGGTCTGCTTCCTGTTCCCGCAGGAACACACCAAGGTGGGCTCGGCAGACTCTCAGGACATCCAGCTGTGTGGCATGGGCATCCTGGCAGAGCACTGCATCATCGACATCAGCGCTGATGCCGGCGTCGTCCTCAGCCCATACCGCAATGCCCGGTGAGACTCCCTGGCTCGCGTTACTGCTCGCGCCGCAGACTGTGAAACTCTGAGGTCTGGGGTTAACCCCGTCATTCCTGATTCCAGTGCTGTGGGCGTTTACCATTACCGTTGGGTTTACCATTACAGCACGCTGTGGTGACAGTATGAAAGCGAAAGATACGCACAGTGCAGCCGAAATGTTCAACTGTATAACATGGTAAAAACCCTATGATGCCATGAATAGTCCAACTGAGATGGGGCATTTGAACTACTCGACATATTTACAGACTATCACTCTCAAACTTTTGTTCTTGAATTTTTCTGCCAGTTTATCAGCACAGGTCGCCTTAACTAAAATCAACGGTCCGAAAAAAAGTGCACAAAACCAAACCTACAGCAGCTTGTAGCCACATATGTGAGGTGTTCAGAATGATGTGTCACTCAAAGATTTAAACTCAGCTTTTTGAGAAAATGCTCTATTTTCTTATCAGTCAATTACAAATCTCATTTGATCAATTTTGACTGATGACATTTCAAGGGTTTTGAATGGTGTAGAATTCATGTTTGCCATTTCCAAAGGACCATGAGGTCAGCAAACCCTTGTTTTTTTTTTTAAAGAGTCTCCCCAGAAGGCCCGGTCTCTATTCTAACCATTATTGCACAAATAAATAAGAAATTCTCTGAATAATAATCCTACAGGTGACGAGCTGCATATTCTGCCACAGCAGTCTCTGTTGTGCACCTGTATTCTAGGTGGTCAATGTCCCTTCTGTAGCTTCGAGCAATCCTCCAAAAGAGTGCACCTGCTCAGACCAAAACCCAGGAGCTCTTTTCTGCCTTTGACCAGGATTATTGCGCTCTAGCAACTCAGCAACATGGTCACCAGCAGATGAGCTTCTGGGCTCGCACTCGGGCCACTGTTGAAGCAATAAAGCCAAGACTGTGCCACGCCCATCTGATAACCAGAGTCCGACTCTTGGGCTGAGTAGCCTGTTCTGACAGCATCTAACACTTCCACAGCATCTCATAGATCCGAGACTTCTGATTTGTAATGATAAGATGAAGAAGAAAATGCACCTGAAAGTGCACCTTTTTCTGAGTATTGATTGTAGTGTAGGAGACCTGTGTAAGTACAATGTCCCGGGGTTTTCAGCTGGTCTGGGTTGTTGTGTGCAGCCAGGTGGTCTCTCTCGCACTCGACAGTCACAGCATGGTTTCTAGTGACGCACATTGAGAAGGTGGAACAGCACTCCCTGACTGGCCTCCTGACCATAACAATCATTTTCCAGCTCAGTTTGTACCCGAACAAATGCTGACAAATTGCACAGCAGCCTCTTGTTTGTTTTGCAAGCTCTCACTGAACTCTTGCAACACACAACTTGCCGGCTCTTGTTGAACTTGTGTCATGAAACTCCTCGTGTTGCAGGACTTGTGTGAATGGCTCCCCGGTCAGCAGCGCTCTGCGGCTTCACCACGGCGACCGGATCCTGTGGGGAAACAACCACTTCTTCAGGTAGTGAGCGTCGGAGGGCCACCACAGACCAGTCTTCTCTCTGTGGTAGCAAGACGAGATGAGATTGGAAATGAGAAGCAATGTCACTTGTCATGAGGCGCCATGAATCCAAGCCCTTCGACCTTCCCCTTGCAGAATCAACCTGCCAAAGAGGCGGTCTCGCACAGAGGAAGAGGAGGGTGAGGGCGGCGTGATGAAGAACAGCAACAGCAGCGAGCAGCTGGACGCAGACGGCGACACGGCCAGCGAGGTGTCCAGCGAGGTCAGCTTCTCCTACGAGTTTGCCCAGACGGAGGTGATGATGAAGGCCCTGGGCAGCAACGGTGAGCACCGCCGCCTCTGCAGGCATGCGGGTACGTGGACTGACGGCAGGTTGTGGGGTCAGACCCCATGCAGGCCGTGCTGCAGTCTCTGGAGCGACAGCACGAGGAGGAGAAGCGCTCGGCGCTGGAGCGGCAGCGGCAGATGTACGAGCAGGAACTGCAGCAGCTCCGGAGGAAGCTCAACCCGGACCGCCTGTCGCCCGGCCACCCTGCAGCGCCACCGTCTGGACAGCAGGCTCACTACCGCAGCATGGAGAGACTCAGCGTGGGCGGCATGAGCCACTCGCTCAGTGCGCAGAGTCGCCTCAGGCAGTGGAACGAGGACAGGTGGGTGGCACTCGTGAGCCTGCTCTGACACGGACCGCAGACTCGCACCGTTGACTCGTGAGATCACGCGAGCGTGTGACACCTGGGGCTCTGGCCTCTCGGAGCAGGAAGTCCTCATGATTCGTGTCTGGACTCTCAATCCTCTTCCTCACGTGCAGGGAGGCGGTTCTGGTCCGAAGTCTCCGACGCTTGCGCGAGCAGATCGTGAGGGCGAACCTGCTGGTGCAGGAGGCCTGTTTCATCTCCGAGGAGCTAGAGCGCCACACCGAGTACCGGGTCACGCTGCAGATCCCGTCCGACAACCTCAACGCCAACCGCAAGGTCAGTGGCCGCGATCCCCCGACTCTGCCGAGTTGTTGCCGAGTCACCCGCTCTCTCTGTCTCAGAGGGACGCTGTGCTGAGCGAGCCCGCCATCCAGGTCCGGCGCCGCTGTCGGGGCAAGCAGATCTGGAGTCTGGAGAAGATGGAGAACCGGCTGGTGGACATGCGCGAGCTCTACCAGGAGTGGCAGGACTACAACAAGCAGAACAGCGAGGATCCGGTGAGTGGACCTGATCCTGCGACTCGGAGACCCACGTGACCGTCTCGTCTGTTGTCTCAGGTGATGCGCTCCTATTTCCGCCGCGCCGACCCGTTCTTCGACGAGCAGGAGAACCACAGTCTGATTGGAGTCGCCAACGTCTTCCTGTCGTGTCTCTTCTACGACGTCAAGCTGCAGTACGCAGTTCCCATCATCAACCAGAAGGGGGAGGTACGGAATCTCTGCAGCAGCCTCACTCCAGGATCCAGGTCCACAGACAACTGAAGCTCACTGCGTGTTCGTCCAGGTGGCGGGACGTTTACATGTGGAAGTGGTCCGTGTTGGAGGAGGTCTGGACGACGGCCTGGCAGGCGGAGAGGATCTGGAAAACAACCAGGACTCTGAAATCCAGGACCGCAAGCTGGTCTGCATGGTGAGATCTGGCCAGACGCCGCCATCGTGAACCTCAGTGACCGTGCGCTTGGGTGTCCTCCTCAGATCAAGATCCTGCAGGCCACCGGACTTCCCCAGTTCCTGTCCAACTTTGTCTTCTGCCAGTACTCTTTCTGGGACCAGCCCGAGCCCATCATCGTCGCCCCCGAGGTGGACACGTCGTCCTCCTCGCCCAGCAGCAAAGACCCGCACTGCATGGTTGTGTTTGACAGCTGCAAGGTAACACAGAGCTCTCCCTCTGGGTCTGCCTCTGGGTCTGGTTCTGGATCTAGGTCATGCTCTGGGTCTGGTTCTGGATCTACGTCATGCTCTGGGTCTAGGTCTATTTCTAGGTCTGGCTCTGGGTCTAGGTCTATTTCTAGATCGGGGTCTGGCTCTGGCTCTGCCGCTGGTTCTGGTTCTGGTTCTGACGGGTTCTGGCACTGTGTGCGGTCCGGCAGGAGCTGGCGGTGTCTGTGTCAGAGGACTTCATTGAGTACCTGACAGAGGGTGCGGTGGCCATCGAGGTCTTTGGTCACCGGCAGGCGGACTCAGGCCGGAACCCGGCTCTGTGGGACCTGAGCATCATCCAGGCCAAGACGCGCACACTGCGGGACAGGTAGACACACACCTCTGCGTTGTGCGGTCGGCAGGGTATACGTCTGACTGCCTCCTGCAGGTGGAGCGAGGTAACACGTCGACTTGAGCTCTGGATCCAGATCCTGGAGATCAACGAGAACGGCGACTTTGTGCCGGTGGAGGTGATTCCCGCCAGAGACGTCAGAACCGGAGGAATCTTCCAGCTGCGACAGGTTGGTTCTGCAGCTGCGAGCGAGACGAAGCAGGTCACCACTGAGGAGCAAACTCTGTTTGGTTCCCCCGGTGTCCCACTCCAGTACTGTCGTCCTTCTGATGAGTCTTTGTCTCTGCGCCAGGGTCAGTCGCGGCGCCTCCAGGTGGACGTGCGCTCGGTCCAGGACTCGGGCACCATGCCACTGATTGCGGAGATTGTCCTTGGCGTGTCGGTGGGCTGCGTGGAGATCCGGTCGATGGCCTCCAACCAGGAGGCGGATGATATGGACAGCTACCAGGTTCGTCATCGTTAGGATGAGAACAGACACCAATACCTGGCATCACCATGGTCTTGTGTTGGTCCAGGAGAGGGACCTGGAGACTCTGCGGCGTCAGTGGTTGGCTGCTCTCACCAAGAGACAAGAGTATCTGGACCAGCACCTGCAGAGTCTGGTCAGCAAGGCCGGTACGTCCATTCGCCGTTTTCATGTTGACGTCTGACTAGTTCAGGGGTCCTGAACCTTTTTCATTGCGGGGCCCAGTTTTCCCAGAACAAATGGACCTGGGACCCATTCAATAGAACTGATCCATTACTATTCATTTGTGTTCAATAACCAGACGTGTGAACAAACCAAAACCTTGTGAAATGACATGAAAAGTCCAACCAGCAGCAGAAGCAGGTGCAAGTCATTTTCATCAAATTTAATAGAGAAAACTGTTGAGAAAATTGGAAAATATGAAATAAAATAAATATGATAAAATCATGTCTAAACATAATAAAATAAAAATAATATATTTTATTGAAACTCTAAAGAAGACAGAAGAAGTATACATAAGTGTAAATGAAAGTATCACCATAAAGTGTTCCAATTGATTTTCAAAACTGGTGCTTTCATGGACAGCTTTTTCCAAGAACTTCTCCGTAGTTGGTAACTATAACAGATTTACCACTGCTGTCACCATGCGTGGCTCATGGATTAAAACGCCGACACTGAGCGTCTGGGGCCGGCGGTGTAAAGCAAAAATCTTTTAGCGGCCCTCTAGGGTGCGCCGGCCCTATGATTAAGAATAGCTGGTCGAGTTGACCTCTTGTCTTCAGGGTTTCGCATGACTTCTGTGGTGGGACGAAAGTGATCCATCATGGGCTGCACTCCCCTCTCCGCTAACTAATCGTACAAGAACAAGCTGAGATGATGTTCTACTGGGCTCACTGTCACTTGGCACGCCTGCTGTTCTGACCGCCCATCGCCCACTGGTGTCCTGAGGTTGTGTTGTGGGCAGTGGAGCAGTGCAGAGGGTTCTGAGCGTGTGTGAGCTCCGCTGCGGTGTCTCCCGTCCCGCTGATGGTGCCTGCTCCACTCTGCAGAGAAGACGGAGGATGATATGGAGCGAGAGGCTCAGCTGCTGGAGTGGCGCCTGACTCTGACGGAGGAGAGGAACGCTGTGATGGTGCCCTCTGCTGGCAGCGGCATCCCCGGCGCGCCTGCTGAGTGGTGAGCGCTTGTCGCAGACACACACACACACCCTTGCCTCTCTATCCTTGTGGGGACCTCTCCTGGCTGTCAGCCTTTCCCCAGCCTCTGCCCTGAAACACATGGCTCACCTGCACCTGGACTCTGGACCAGACTGAGACGACCCAGTTATTTTGAAGTCTTCACCCTCAAATTGACATAATATACGTTGTTTTCATCAGAAATAATGGCTCAAAAAATTCCATCAATATCATGGTAGTTTTGAAAAATGGATAGTTCAAGTTGAATGAAGTCAAAACAATTTTAAACAAAACACACATTTTTAATTTCTGGTATCATGAATAAGCTGGACTGAACAGTTAGGGCAGTTTTTTTTGGTGGCGGTGGAACCACCATTTTTCCGGAGGAGGACACAGCTGAGGAGAGTCCTGAAGCGCAGCCACACTTGTTGCTGCGGGCGTCACGAGAGCTTGTCTATGATTTATGACAGGGTTCCTCTGCCCGGCATGGAGACTCACACCCCCGTCCTCTTCCTCAACCTCAAGCGTAAGTCCGGTCTCTGACTCCGCTCTGGTGACCTCTGCGGCCTCTAATGTGACCCCTGTGCTGCAGCCGACGACCTCAGCTCTCAGGACCAGTTTGAGGTTCCAGACGCCGGTGGCTGGGACGCCACCCTGAGCGGCGAGGACGAGGACGACTTCTTCGACCTGCAGATCGTCAAGCACTACGACGGAGAGGTGAGCCTGACCCGAGACGGGCCGCTGCCCCCGTGAGCTCCTCTGAACCCAAGCCCCGTCCGCTCCTCAGGTGAGGGCCGAGGCCTCGTGGGACTCCACCGTGCACGAGTGTCCTCAGCTGAGTCGGGGGGGCGTGTGGCCGGAGCAGCGGGTCTACCTGACGGTACGGGTGGCCGTGCAGCTCAGTCACCCCGCCGACATGCAGCTGATCCTGAGGAAGAGGATCTGCGTCAACGTCAACCCGGGGCGCCAGGGCTTCGCCCACAGCTTCCTGCGCCGTATGTCCACGCGCAGCACGGTGCCCGGCTGCGGCGTCACCTTTGAGGTGGTGTCCAACATCCCAGGGGTGAGTGTGTCTGCGAGCCGAGTCGCAGCGGGAGCGGGTCTGAGGTGTCTCGTCCTCCAGGACGCGCCAGGCTCGGAGGACAGAGAGATGCTGGCCAGGCTCGCCGCCAACGCCAACAGCAGCCAGACGGCCGACGACGAAGCTGCCATCGAGAAGTACCTGCGCAGCGTGCTGAGTCTGGAGAACATCCTCACCCTGGACCGCCTCCGACAGGTGCGGCTCCAGCAAGAGGGCGGGCCGTGTGAGAGACACCGTGCTCATCTGTGTGTCTGTGTGTTCAGGAGGTCGCAGTGAAGGAGCAGCTGACCTCACGAGGGAGAAGCAGCCGGCGGAGCCTGAGCTCACCCTCAGTCCACAGGGTCTGTCTGTCTGTCTGTCTGTCTATCTGTGTGTGTCTCTGTCTCTCTCTGTCTCTGTCTGTCTGTGTGTGATGGTTCCGTCCTTGACCGCTGCTTCCTCCTCAGCTGTCTGGGAGTCGACAGGATCTGTCCACCTCCTGCCTGCTGGACGACAAGGTAGCGTTCTCTGTGGCATTGTGCCGCTGTGTCCAGCAGGTGTCAGTGGAGAGTCACTCTGGTGTCTCTGTGGTGTGTTCAGGGTCGCTGGGAGAGTCAGCAGGACATCTTCATGCCGTCCCAGTTTTACCGGACACTACCGCGGCCCGCCTCGTCTCCCTCCACCTACTCCAGCTCTCCTTCCTCCTCCAGCTCCTCCTTCGCCCTCAGCCCGGCCCAGAACCAGGAACCAGAACCAGGTAAACCTCTCAGACTCATCTCTTCTTCTTCATCTTTTCTGTTGTTGCTGTGTGTGTGTGTGTGTTTTTTTTTATCCAATCATGTGACAGAGTGAAGATTGGTTCTGCTCCAGTCATGTTTGTTTTGATCACCTACAAATTCAGTCTGAATCTTTCACTTCTCTTCTTTCCCTCTCAACCTCTTCCTCTTCCTCTCCTCCTCCACATCTTCACCTCCCTCTCCTCTCCTCTCCTCTCCACTCCTCCTTTCTCTCTCCTCCCCTCCCCTCCACTCCTCCTTTCTCTCTCCTCTTCCCCTCCTTCTCCACTCCCCCTCCTGCTCTTCTCTTCCTCCTCCCCCCCAGGTCGTTCAGGACTTGCGTCCTCTTATCTTTCAGTGAAGGCGTTGGTTCCTCAGATGCCCAAACTGCTCAAGTCTCTGTTCCCTGTGCGAGATGAGAAGAAGGATCTGAGACCTTCAGCTGCAGGACAGCAGGTCGGTGCGGAGGCTCCCTCACTCGTCACATGACCCAGACACAGCGATCTGATTGGTCCTCCGATGCATTTGATCATGTGACATTTGTTGTCTTCCAGCAGCTGCAGCGCATCCTCACCTCGTCTGGAGAAGAAAGCCCGGGCAAGACGGAGACGGTGAGCCAGTGTGCGTGCGCGATGAGTGAAGCCCCTGGTCCAGTCCCGACCCCTCAGACCCAGACACCTCTGTCCGATCCCCGGTCAGGGACCAGTTGGGTGCAACTGTGAAGTGGAGCCGGGAGTCTGAGTCTCTGGGGTCTCCTGGTTGGGTGGTGGTGGCTGTGGTCGTGATTGTCGGCCGATGATGTGAATCTTCTCCTGAACTTCCTCTGTCTGCTTGTCTGCATGCTCCGCTCCATGTCCTCCTGCGGGGTCGCCTCAGGCCGCTGCTCAGCCGCGGCCCGCCACCAGAGACCGACGGGCCGAGCTCCCAGACGTCCCTCCTCCTCCCGTGCATGACCCGCATGACTCCGCCCCCCTCAGCCCCATCAGCCAGTCGTCCAGCGGCTACTTCTCCACCAGTGTCTCCACGGCCACACTGTCCGACATCCTCCAACCCTCCGTCTCGTCCTCCTCCCTCCCGGAGACGCACGCCGCTGACGCCGCCTCTCATCCTCAGTGTGGCGGCAAAGTCGTCGCCGCCCACAACTCATCCCACCACAAGGACGCACTGAGGTCAGGGCAGAGGCCGCTGGACTCTGGAGGGGAGGACGGGCTGGAGCGACTGCAGATCCTGGTGGACGGCAAGGAACGGCGGCAGGACGGCGAGCTGCCGGAGTGGCTGAGGGAGGGGACCCACGTGACGCTGGGGACCAACAAGGCCGGGACAGTGCGCTTTGTGGGGACCACGCAGTTTGCTGAAGGAGTTTGGGTCGGAGTGGAGCTGGACACGCCTGTGGGTGAGTCCGTAACTCTGACCATCTGCTGGTGACGCCGCGCCCATTCTCTCCTCCGTCTACGGCCCGCAGGTAAGAACGACGGCTCGGTGGGAGGTCAGCGCTACTTCCTGTGCAAACCGGGCTACGGCGTGATGGTTCGACCCGACAGACTCGCCCGCAGGACCGGGGACGTCTCGGCCCACGTCCCGGTGCTGCGGGGAGATGCCGTCGCCGTCTCTCGGCGAGGAGAGAACCGTAAGTCCTGGAGCAGCTGAGGATCCACCGCCCCCTGCTCACCCTCTTATGCAACAGATCCACTGCCTCTTCTCTAAGTCGCCGGTCATGACGGAACGGTCTCGGACTCTCGGCACAGCTTGGGTCAGACGCCGTCCCGAGCTGACGACCTGAACTTTTATTTCAATGTGGAATATCGAAATCCTATTTCAGCCGGACGCTCATCTTTTATCTCTTTTAAACTTCACGGAGCGACCGAACATATCGGCACACGGATGGAGGTCAACCCACAGTCCTCTGCTCTCGCTGCCCTGGGCCGAGCAGATCCGGTCCACCCTGAGCTCTGCCTCCAGACGTGCCTTCACGCTCCGCTCTGTTTGTTTGCCATATTGAACTCCATGAGTGTTTTTACCGCTTTGTTTTACGTGTGGGTGCGAGAGGCGGCGTGTGCGTCAGTCGGACGGCGTGCTGCAGGCTGCCTCCTCCTGCTGGGTAGTTCTGGAGGGACGTGGGGTAGGAGGCGCTCAGGGACCCGAGGAGCCACCTGCAGGGGGCCAGCTGGTGGCGCCAGCGCACCACGTGTCGTCAGCATGTTAGCTGCCGTCCAGAGTTGTGATGGTTGGTGGAAGTGAGGAGTGAGCAACAGGAAGTGAGTTATGGAACCAGGAAGAAGCATGTGATCAGCTCAGGACGGGAGGTGGTCCTCATGTTGAGGTCGCCGAGATGTGGTCCATCAGTTCAACCCCGCCTCCTCCTGACAGAATAGGACCAGGACTCCATCGTGGTGGCGCCATCGTCCCGAACATATCGCAATATAAAGAGGAGATATTTTCATTCCGTGGTGGTCGGATGCCATTATTTTCCTGAGATTGATATTTATGTACAAGTTGATGTTGCACAGGCGAGCGGTTGCTGCTACGAGCTCGGCGGTCGACGTCGGGTCGGGTGTCGTCGAGGCGTCTCTCTAACTGAACGAGGCACTTTGAGCAACGGCGGAGAGCAAATGTTGAGGAGCAGCAGATTATTTATTGTCGGAGGTTCTGATGGAACGGCGAGTGTCGAAGTGTGTGTCTGCGAGTGTGTGTGTGTGTGTGTGTCTGCGTCTGTCCACGAACATATCACCCGTGCGGTCTGAATAGCCCCAACACAAGTGAATGCTCAGGAGTCCTGGACGAGTCATTCACGAGTCAGAGTCGGATCCTGTTGACGAGCAAGCGTACGTTTTAAAAACGGTCCACTACTTTGGACGTTATTCCTGTGGAATGGTGGGAAAAGTGGAGTCGGTGGGCTTGAAAGTCATGTGACCAGATCAGGAAGTCCGGGCCCAAGATGGCTGCTTCGCACCTCACGTTTCAGTCCAAGTCTGTGGTCAAGTGACCCGTTTATCATTGACGTCCTGACCTCCGGCGGGACCCGCGAGTAGCTGAGGGCCTGGAAAGGGCCGCTGTTCTCACCCTGGTGCAGAGGGACCCGGTCGTGTGGAAGTAGCTCGCCTGTAGGGGGCGCGTGGGAGCCTCAGAAACCTGTTTCAGTGTCTTTCTTCGTCTTTTGCTCACAAACTTTCATTCATTTCACTTGCTCATTTGATGGGGTTCACGATGGCGAAAATCTGAACTCTTCAGCGGCTCATCTGTTGCGGTGACTCGAGTCAAAGCGGCTTCTGCACGCACGTGTCAGCGGAGGCTTCCAGGATGAGGCTCAGCTCCACTCTGGCCCAGGAACATCTTGCTGTGGCCAGAAGAGCAGCTGGCATGAAGAGGTAAATGCTGCCTCCTGGTGGTGCAAGTGAGACTCCTCCAGAAGCAGGACTCTTGACGGGCCCAGTTTCTACCTCTGCGTGTGTGTGTTCGCCACTGAGGCCTTCCAGCACGACAGGTGTGTGTCACAGGTGCGCCCCCCCACACACGCACGCTCACGCGCCTGAGCTCATTTCAACTTTGTCGTTTCATTTCTGAAGCAGCAGCGACTCGTGATCTGACAGATTATTCGTGTGTGTGTGTGTGTGTGCGTGTGAGAAAACCCACCTTCAGATTTGAGCACAGATTTGGGTTTGGCTGATTTAACTGTGTTTTCACGCTGCAGTCCAAAGATTTCTCACATGATCGTCTCACATGTGTCGAGTGACTTGTATCTGACGAGAGTAACACGTCGTGACATGTCGTGATCGTCTCAATAAAGTGCAGGTTTCAGTCAGGTGGTCGTATTGTTTGGGCCCTCACATGACCAGGCAGAGGCAGGCTGTGACTCGGATCAGATTTTATTCCCTTCAACGTAAACGACAGTAAGAACAAACCTTATTTCAACACAGGAAACGTAACAAACAGTCGGCGTCCAAACAAGGCACTGAATCCTGAAACATGAGGCGAACGTGGCGGCGACCGGAAGCTGAAGTCATCGATGACGGGACCGTCTGAGCCGTGAGTGAACGACCGTCGCACCTGAGCCAGGTGGAAGACTGTTGGGTTGAGTCCCTGGGGGACCGGGGATCTCGCAGGACGTGAGCCGCCCTGGACTCCAGGCCACACCCCCGCGCTGCAGAAAACTCAAGAGAACAAGGACACAGCCAGTTCTGGCTCTTCCACTTCCCTTTTCTGGTGCGAGTCGCGTCGTCGCTCCGAGACTCGTAGTAATGCACCAAACAGACGGTGTGAGGTATTTGTGTTGAGTTTTGAACTCCAGTAGCTACGATACCAAACTCCTGCGAGCGAGTTCCGTTCCGAGGTTAGCGTGCGGTTTCCCGTCTGCGCGGAGCCGCGAGGGTCCAGAATCCAAGCTAGCGGAGCTCTGAGGGCCGGATCTGGACCACGGCTCCAGGTTCTGAGAACTGAGGGACTTCCTGCTGGGGCTCTGAGCGACAGGAAGTGGAAGCACCAGGTCAGTGTGAGCGCGTGTGTTTACAACACAGCAAACAAAATCATTTCCGCTTGCAAACAGAGCGACACATTTCATGTGTCTGGAACATGGTCTCACACACTCTGTTCTGAAGGTGTGAGTCCACCAATCACAGTGATGGGCCAGATGCATGCTGGGAGCCGCTGACACGGCACCTGACAGAGGCACCCGAGCTGGGAACGTTTGGCCACGTCTGCTGTCGCCAGGTGAGCGGAGGAAACACACTGCTACATGTTCTCTGAAGTCTCTGAGGCTGCTGTGTGTATTCCTGTCCAGCTGTACTTGTGGGGACACCATGAGAGTCTCCTCAATAACTGGCTGCTTCTGGTTTAGAGTCCTGGTTCAGTTTAGTCGTGTGTTTTTTGGGGAAGAGGCTGGGGAAAGGGTGATGGAGAGGTCCCCACAAGGACAGCTGTCACAAGTGTGTGTGGGAAGGGGTGGGTCGTCCACACGGCCACGCTTTAGTTTGCAGCAGTCACATGACTCCAGTCTCGACCTTTGTGGCCCTCGGCTTCAGTCACTGACCTCAAATCTGCAACCTAGGAACTGAAGCGCGGTGGTGTGGACGACTGCTGTCGGGTGGGTGACAATGTGTCGGGCTCCGGGAGCCACTGGCGTGTGGCCACGCCTCCCGGCTCAGTCGTCCTCCAGGACCTCGGTCTTGATGGCGGCGCTCAGACCCGACACCTCGTGAGGGGCGGGGACCTTCTGTTGGCCGCTGGGGTCCTGAGGCAGCGTGCCGTGGGTCATGGGTTCGTCCGGCAGGGAGGTCGGGGACCAGGAGGCCCCGGGCAGCTTGGACCCTTCCGCCTGAGCCCCTGACAGCAGAGAGCGCCCCCTGTGGCCGCGGCCCAGAGCAGAAAACCAGCTGGGGATCAGAGTGGGAACCTGAGCGGAGAGACGAGGTCAGTCAGAGGTCACCCCGTCGCCACGGTGACGTACCTGGGTGGGTGAGGACAAGTCCGCGCGGCCGAACCCGAACCCTCGGGAGGAGACTCTCTTGTCGAAGACGTCGCAGCCCTGCGGCGCAAACACAACTCCCGTTAGTCTGGAGCCCCATGAGCGGCCGCGGCTCTGACCCGGTCACCTGCTCCGGGAAGTCACCGCCGTCCACCTCGTCACTGTTGGACTGAGCTCCTGGACTCTGGACGTCCACCACCCCGTGACTCTCCAAGATGGCTGCTTCTTCAAAACACAGAGCTTCTCATAGATCACCTTCTTGACACACACGCACACCTTTAATTTGCTCCCTGTCCTTGTGAGGACCTCTCCTGGCCATGGCTCACCTGAACCAGGATTCTGGACCAAACTGGAACTCAGTTAGTTTGAAGTTCTAACCCTCAAATTCACGCTCAACCTTGTGAGGACCTAAGGCAAATGTCCTCACAAGGAGGTGGTCCTCCTCCCCCCCGACACACACCTATGTTGGCTCGTCTCTTGAGGTCTTTGCGGCGGTTGGCGAACCAGTTGTAGACCTTCAGCGAGGTGACCCGCTCCATGTCCGACAGCTTCTTCCCTGCGGCGACAGGCGGACGAGGTCATGGAGCCGCGGGTGGCAGTGCGGCGGCGTCTCGCTCACCTGGCTTCTGGATGACGGCGTTGCAGGCGGCGGCGATCTCCTCTCTCCGGACCTCATCGGGGTAGCTGTTGTCATTGAAGTAGCTGCAGTGCAGAGGCAGCACGGGTCAGTGTGGGACTGGCCATGCCGCGCGGCGCCGGGCCGGGCCTGCCTCACCTCTCCATGACGGCCAGACACTCCTTCCTCCAGGTGAACCTGCTCCCGCGCCGCAGGCGGAAGCCGCCGGGCGCCGGCGTGAAGGAGGGCTGGTGCCAGTCCACCACCTCCTCCAGTGCCAACGGCGCCGTCCTCATGGCCAGGGTCACGCCTGCACACACGGCTGCGTCAGGGCTGCGGACACCTGTGCGCCAGCAGGGGGCGCTCTCACCTGGGTTGCTCTTCTCCAGCTGGTACCAGCGGAAGAAGGCTCGCTTCTTCTGCTCGCTGAGGTCCGAGCCCTGCTGGAGGAGCCAGTGGGAGATCCGGCTCTGGCTGATGCCTGCGGCGGAAGGAGACCCAGGTCAGCCGCGTCTCTGGCTCGGCGCCGAGCTCCGGGTCTGGCCAACACCCACCTGTCACCTGAGCCACCACGGCCTGAGAGATCCGGCGGGCAGCCAGGAAGGACTTGATCTCCTCCTTGATGACGGAGCTGTCCCTCCTGCACACGCACGCACGCACGCACACACAGAGGCCGAGTCAGACCCGGTCCAGGTCGGAGCGACGTGATGTCACACACCTCATCAGGTCCTCCACCTTCTCGTCCACGTCCAGGTCCTCCTCGCTGGTCTCGAACCCCACCACGGCCAGCGGCGATAGCTTCCCGCTGGCCACCAGAGCGCTCTGAGTGATGGAGACGGGGCGAGGGGGGGACAGCAGCAGGCTCTTCTCAGGGAAGGCGGTCTGCGTGGCGGCGGAGGTCACGGAGGAGGGCAGGGGGGCGGGTCTGGGTCTGGGTCTGCGGCTGCGCTCCAGGTGTTCCAGGGCGTCCAGCGCGTGGAGGAGCTCCGCCTGGGAGATGCCCGTCCTCCTCAGCCGCTGCAGCAGGTCGATCTGCTCGATGGTGAAGCGAGGCTCCTCCCCCCGACCAAACATCCTGAGGAGACGCAGCAGATCAGAGCTCACGGCTTCCGTCTCCTCCGTTGCCATCGCACCAGCCGCACTGCCTGTCCGGCTGGAGGAGTCTGCCTTTCAAAATAAGGGACTCGGAGGCTGAGCTCAGACACCAAAGAATCGAGTCAGTGGAGAGTCTGGCATGAAGCTGGTGAGAAGATCTGAAGGAGGTTTGTGGAGCACGACAAGAACCACTGCAGGACACTCTGACCGAAGCATCCTGCCAGTGTGTTTAGGTGGAGAGGGTGATGGCATGAGAGGTCCCCACAAGAATAGAGAGACGTGTGTGTGTGTGTGTGTCAGTGTGTGTCAGTGTGTGTGTGTGTGTGTGTGTGGTGGGAAGAACGCCAAAGAACATCTCCATACGTTCCTGCCTCTGCGGCAGATGATGACTCATGCTGTTGGAGGCTCAGACTCCAGGAATTCATCCCAGTGTGACTCTGAGGTCACTGCAGCGAGGGAGGTGAGGAACCGTGTCAGAGACCAGGGTCATGAAGCTGAACTGGCTCCGACACTGACCACAGCAGACGGAGCTCACGACATCACAGGCAGACACGCTGCTCTCAGAGATCTGAAGCTCCGACCTGCCCGGCACTTCAACCCAAACCCTCCTGGTTGAGCGACTCAGAATTCTGGCTCCATCTAATCCTGCAACAGTGGCACTTTACATCCACTAGTTTCTTCCAACACAGGGGCGTTGAACCGGTCCTCATAAAAGGGCCACAGTGGGTCCAGGTTTCCGTTCCAGCCAATCAGCGTTTCACTGCTGGTTTGTGCTGACAGCTGATTGGTCCAGCTCAGTACACGTATGTTTTTAGTGCTGAAAGAAAATGGAGGCAGCAGTATCGAATGTCAATATCTCATCTCTTCATCTTGATTTGCCTCTAGAACACACAGGACTTTTCAGTCAGTCAGGCTATCATTTGGTTCGGTGTCAGTTGTCTCTCAGTCAAATACTTTTGAACAACTGCGTCCTGGACTGCACCGTGACTCTGGCGACAGGTCGAGAAGTCGCATGACCAGCGGCGGGAGTGATGGGGGAGACTGACCCCGGCTGGACCTCACCACCTGCTCCACTCCCGCCGCACTGGGGAACCAGACCCTGAGAGCTTCTCCAGCAGGGGGCCACCTTCCTCCCACTTCTGACTGAGAGTCAGGAGGAGCTGATCCTCATCCCAGCCTCCACTGGTCCGGGCAGGAAGTGCCGGAGGGCTGGTCGGAGCGACGGTCACAAGGCTCCGCTCGGATCGAAGCCCCTGTGCACAACAGGCCTCCAGATGCTTCCAGCGGTTGACGTGTGCACGTTGGTGGCTACAGAACGGTCACGCCACTGTCAGACCCCACATCTGCGTGAAAACGACACGTTCTGGGCTGAAGTTCGCCTCCTCCTCCGGCCGAACACAAATCAAAGCCCCGCACCCAAGTTGGAGCCCACTTCACGCCGAGTTCGGCACCAACCACCAGAGAGTCCACAGGCACCGCAGACAAGCGCGTGCGTGGCCCCACGCCGCCCCAGTAGGCGGAACACGCCAGAGTGCTGCGCTTTCTGGACGGAGTTTCGGCGAGTTTCAGCTAGCAGCGCTGCTGCGCGCGCACTCACCTTACAGTCCCGGTCCAGGCGCCTGCGACGCTTTTGGTGTGCTCATGCAGATGTTGGCGCAGTTCTGCGACGCGCGCGGACGCTGACAGTTTCCCCCAAGAGTGCGCAGCGCTTACTTGGCGTCCATTCTCCGTCAGACGGCTTCGCCTTTTGTCCGACAGACGGGCGCCATGTCGGCTCTGTGACGCGGGGGCCGATGGGAGTTGGAGTTTGCACCGTCAACTCACTGAGTCTCGAAGAACAAAAATGAGGCACGCCATCGCTTGATTGAGTTTGGGCGACTTGCAGTTCAACCTGAGGAGATGTATTGAGACAACTTACCTGCTGATGTGAGCTCAGCTGAGTCAGACCCCAGCACTGAGTCTCTGTGGACTTGAACAAAGTGAGTCATGGACCCAGCTGTCGGGTCAGGTGGGGGACAGAAGCCAGGGTCAAAGCAAAACAGGTGGCCGTGACCGAGGAACGGGGAGTCACAGGCAGGAAACACCACTGATGGAGTCGATAGAACATGGTTTCAGCAGGAAACAAACGACAACGTTTGAGCTGAAATATTGACAAGGAGAAACGAGGACTGAGTCACAGCAGCTGGAGAGTCACTGGTTTATTGTCAACAGTAGAAAATCTAAAGCCCCCGGCGGCGCGTGTTCAGGAGGGAACCCAGACGTTGCCGTGTGTGTCTGGGACCTGGCTGTACGGAATGTTCCAAATCCAGGGCTGATCTGAACACACAAGACGGCGAGTCAGAGTCGCTGACAAACGTCGGCTCCTTTCAAATCCAAATACCTTTGGAGGAGTAGGCAGTCGGTGGGAGGTCAAAGGGCACGGGGAAACCGGAGGAGGAGGAGGAGGAGGAGACAGGAAATGGATTCCTCTGGACAGGAAAGGTGTCCATGTTCTGTCAAGAGAGAGAGAGGAAACGGAGAGGGCGTCACTGTGTGTGACTGTGCTCTTGTGCTTCTGTCTTTGGGAGGACATGTTTGCTTTTGGAATCACTTTGTCCGGTCCTCACTTTGTCTAGTCTCATTCAAGGGTTAAATCTGCAGTAGTAGCCGGGTCATTATCACTGGGCTCCACTTTGGTCTCAGTCAAGGTTCAGTTTAGCCATGTGTTTTAGACGGCTCGGTTCAGGGGGAGAGGCCGGGGGAAGGCTGATGTTCATGACAGTCCTCACTAAGATAGGAGGACAAACGTGTGTGTGTGTGTGTGTGTGTTGGTACTGACGAAGGCCGAGGGCAGGAAGAGAACCCCGAGCTCGTAGGAGCGGACCATCAGCTGGGTGTTGTTCTTTTCCAGGGCGCCCCACGCTGCTTTGGACAAGTTAGCGCTGACACACAGAAGACAGAGGTGCGTTAGTGGGCCGGGGCGCCGTCGCCGGGGCGCGGTCGGAGACCCGTCACACCGGGGCGCGGTCACCGGGGCGCGGTCACCGGGGCGCGGTCGGAGACCCGTCACGGGGGGGAGCGGTCGGAGACCCACCTGGTGACCAGGAACCAGGCCAGCCGGCCGAAGTCCGGGGACGTCCTCATGTAGGTCTTGATGTGCGGCATGGCGCGAGTCCTCCCTGTGGCGTCGGCCTGCCAGCGGCTACACACACACACAGGGAGTGAGGAGCCACCGCCTGTGGGCCAGCAGGGGGCAGCAGATGATCAGCTGACAGGGACTTACTGGAAGTAGGAGTGAAGCCAGAGCTGCTTCTGAGCCGTCTGGATGCTGTAGGGGAGCGAGCCGCCGGCTGGGAAGACAAGCAAAGCACAGCTCAGTCCGGCTGAGCACAGCCAGCAGGGGGAGACGCTGCTGACCTGGGTAGCCTTCCAGACTGCTCCTCACGTCCTCCACGGCAGGGTAGAGCTGCAGCGCCACAGCCAGCAAAACAGAGACGCAACAGACCAGTTGGTGACAAGGAAAACGGCCGGAACGCGCGACTCAACTTCGGCAGGTTATTCTGTTATTCTGATGTCAGTTTCCAGATGTTTCCGAATGCCGTCACGTTGCACTCCACCTCCAAGATGCGGCGTGTGTTACCAGCTTGGTTCCAGCTGCAGCAGACCTACCAGGTGGACGGGCGGGTCCGGGCGCTGGGAGGACTTGCCCAGGGTGGTCAAGGTGCGCTGGAACTCCCCAGCCAGCCACTTGCTCCTGTCCAGGCCCAAGGAACCGATGCTGGAGAACTGAGCCAGAACCGGCCACTGGTCCTCGGCAGGAACAGGCTCCGTGTGCTGGTACAGCAGCTGAGGACCACAGAGAAGATGCTGGAGGGTCTGTGGAGATGAGGAGGACCTGAGCTGGCTACCTTCCTCAGCCGCAGGTGGCCCCAGCGATCCAGGTCTGGACCGGTGTAGCGCCCTGGAGTGGAGGCCACCAGGTGGACCCTGGAGAGGAAGAGGAAGAGCAGAGTCCAGACGGGTCCAAGAGAGTGAGGGCTCTCCACATGGGACCGACCTGGTTTCTGAGAGGTCGTGCTCTTTGATCCTCTGGATCCACTCCTCCAGCTCAGGAGCCCTGTACGATGCCAGGTAATCCAGCAGGTCCCTTTTGAAGAAGGTGGGGGACTCGCCGGCGCCAGCGCCACTGCCGTCCGGTAGCCGTGGGAACAGAGGACTCATCCACATGCTGTAGGGTGCGAGGGAGTGAGTGAAACCAAAGCCCTCCGCCCCTCGGACCTGCTCCTCACCCTTGAGTCTTCTGGTACCAGTCGGCTCTGATGAGGTTTGAGGTAGTGATGACCACCCGGAATCCTTCCTGGTACCACAGCAGCATCATCTTCCTGTGCGGTGGGGCAGAGCTGCAGTCATTGGCCGTGGAGCGCGGGGTCAGAGGTCACTCACGTGTGGTGCGTGCCGAAGGTGATGTCCAGCTTGGCCTGAGGAGCACAGCGGGTTACTGAGCCACTGGGGCCACGGGGGTCACTGAAGGGGTCCGTACCTGGCAGAAGCGGACGTGAGGGAAGGGCTTGGCCTGCTGCACCAGCCGGGCCTTGGCCTCCCGCTTGTCGCCGTGCACGATCAGGACGGGACGATCCCTGAGGCCCAGATGACACAATGTGAGGACCTGAGGCGGCAGAGATGGAGGCGGGGCTCACCTGAACTCGGGGGGGTACTGCTGCACCATCCAGGCGACGTCAAAACAGTAGTTGAACTGGAATCAGAGACAGTGGTGATGGAGCTGGGGTCAGAGGTTGCGCCCCGCCGCACCTGTCTCACCTGCACCGACTCCTTCAGCGTCCCAAACAGTGGCGAGAGGATGTCTGGCTCGGACAGAGCAGAGGAGAGTCGAACCGTCAGTGTTGACACGTGACCACCACGGGGGGGCGGGGGCGGCGCCCTCACCTCTGATGTGCAGCGCTCCGGTGTTGAACTTCCTGTCCAGCCCCGTCACCTTGTTGAGGTAAAACCTGTAGGTGTCGCTCAGACGCGGGAGACTGGACTCGAAGAAGTCGGCCGGCTCGTCCATGTAGTAGAGCCGGCCGTGAGGACTCGGGGGGCGCTCTTGCTCCGCCTTCTTGCTGGGGGGCTTCCTTTTGGGGGCGCTGTGGACCTTCTTCACATCATCACCACCATCATCATCACTGTCGGACAGAGCCCACCCGGAGCCCTCTAGCGCCTCCTTCTTCCTCTTCACAGATGGACTGGACGCAAACGTGACTGGGTTCAACTGGTTCTGGGCCGCGGCTTGTCTGGCCGCGGAGCCAATCTGGAGCGAGGAGAGTGGCGCGCCGTTGCGCTCCGACTTCACCTGCAGCTGCGGGTCCGGAGGAGAGGGGGGGCTGCGGGGGAGAGGTAGGGGGGACGCTGGAGACCGGAGCGTGGCTTTTCCTGACGGAGTCAGCTTGTGGTCGTCATCGTCGTCGTCGCTGCTGGAGATGGACCACTTGCCATGTTGACTGTCCTGAGACATTCCTGGGGGACAGACAGGTGAGAGGTGGCAGGCAGGCGCGCGCGCGATGCTCGAGAACGTCACAACATCACATCCACATCACGCTCACGTGACAACCGCAGGAGCGCGTCAGAAGCCACGCCGCGAGCGCGTCCGCTCCACCGTCGACACCGAGCCGGAGTTCGGAGCCGACGTGACCACGGTTCAGTGTCGTCTGTGTTCCACTCGGAGTCCAACCAAACACGCGTGAGACCACCGCATGGCGTTTACATTCCACGCATGGACGTGCACAACTGCAGCGACGAGCCGATTACCTGGTCAGGTCGGTGAAACTCCGCTCGCGTTTCGCAATCTTTCTGATCCGCCGTAAACAAAGTTCCATGCGACGGCAGCGGTGCGGCGGGGAAATGTGTCCGGCCGGAAACACGGACGCGACCGGTCCATCGGTGGGCAATGGAAGATCACAATAGACCTGAAAACAAGCCGCGCATGGACTCGATCCGATTCAGGAGTCATCACTGAACTTTAGTAGTTTTCTCTCAGAAAAAAACAAAAAACATTTCCCCCTCTTTACTTTGACTTTGATATTTTCTTGTCGAATTATAAACAGATGTTTCTAATCTAATGGTACATTTAGAATCAGCAAAAACTTCATTAATCCCAAGGGAAATTTTGTTGTAACATGCTCTGTATACAACATATCACAATAAATTAAAAAGAAACAATATTATACAGTGCAAAAAAGAGTGGTACAAAAGAGCTTAGAAAACAATGTGCAACAAATGCAGTTCAAGAACAGAAAATGTGCCAAAAAAACCCTTCATTGTATTTTTTTCAGGGACGAATTGTATGTTTTTATTGCCACAGGAAGAAAGGAGCTCCTGTGGCGCCACTGCGCTCACCTGTCACTTCAAGACAATTGAATCGTGCACATTCTCTCGATTATTCCGAAACATTAACGTGCACCATTTGTCATATTGCTCGTTATACCCCCCAACCCACTCTGCTTTTGCTCTTCTCACTGCTGTGATTTCACCCAAATGTGTACGGGCAATAGAATCATGTTTCTTTGGCTGTTGCATTGTTATTGTGACGTTTAGATGGAATTTTGTTCCATTTCTTTTCATGACAGCAACCAATTTTAAACGGTAAAAATAAAAGGCTAAGCCTCAGATATTGTTATTGGTTTATCACACAAACTAGAAAATACAAATACTAGAAAACGAATGTGACAGAAGTGTATGTAAAACAAGGAAATGAAAAAACAAAAATACTAATAACGCCATGGAAAAGAACTAACGCTGAGGAGCCCGATGTGTGAAAGACACGCGACTCGTCTTCTGTTCTTCCGGTTGAGTTTGCCGCTGTCCTTGATGTCACAGCGGCGCGTGACGCTCTCGCGCTTCCTGTTTTGTGTTGTGACGTCAGAGCGCGGCGCCCGCCCCGCTCCACGCGTGCTCTCTTCCGTCTGAAGGCGAAGTGACGGTGGTCAGTCCGACTCTCTCTTCACGGCGGCAGGAGTGCGCGAGACCATGGCGTTGAACCTCACCATCAGCACCAGCAACCCGCCTCTAGGTGAGAGCTGCGGCCCGTTAGCATCCGAGCTAACCCTCCGGCGGTGGCCTGTGACTTTCTACTCGCGTTTTCATCCGAAACAAATGAGGCGTCGGCAGCAGCGTGTCTCGCCCGTGACTGTGCGCTCGAGTGCTGTTTAAAAAAGTGGTCAAGTTGGTGAAGGCAGCTCAAAATAAAGGGGGTTCGCTGTGACAGTTGTGCGACTCATGGTTAGCTGCTAGCCGTTAGCCGGCGTGCTGTCGTGGCACCGCGCGCCCCGCTGTGTCAGAAGTTGCGCCCGGTGGTTTGAGCGTTCGCTGTCTCTCTGTTCACGTCAGCTGTGGTCAGCGAGGACCACAGAAGAAGCCCCGAGTGGGTCACGACCCCGGCCGAGACTGTGACACGCTGGCGTTAGCACGCTGTTAGCACGCTAGCTCAGCGCCGCCTGAGAGTTGCCTGAGAAGCTCCCCGTGTGGGGAGCCGGGTCCCCGCTGACGGGTCCGGAGCTCGTGTCGCGCTCACGCCAGACAGTAATAGTGGTGTGTTGGAGCGCGTGACTTATTTCTCGCTCCGCCCCTCTGCTGCCGGCTGATGCAAGAAGCTGCTTTTGGTGCTCCATTCTGGTGTATTAGTGATGTGTCAAGGTGTGGATGTGAGAGGTGCTGACAGCGGCAGGTTTGGACCGACCTCTCCTCAGTAGCTGCCTTTACATCAGACAGACTAGTCTTTCACCACCAACCAGATCTGAGGGAGGAGAGAGAGATCAACTCCTCTCGTCTTTTCTGTGATGTCTTTCCTCAGACTGCCACGGTTTAATGAGCTACTGGTGTCCGAATCCTGCTCCCCGACTCATGAGGACTGGACACCAGTAAAGCCAGTGACTGAAGACCTTTAACAGGCAGGGAAGGGGGTGTTTGCTCAGACCGGTTGAACAGCTGTCTGCTCCTCGCTGGTGGAGCTTTCCCGTCACTCAACATATTTCCCTGAGCCGATAGAAGATGTGAGCCTGAGGGCGTCGAGACTGCTTGACCCTCCTTCTGCAGCAACGCCGCCACCTAGATTCACAACATTCAGGATGCTTCCAGGAGACTTCCTGTGTTGAAGATGTTTTTTTGTTTCAATTTTTTATTGATTTTAGAAAACATATATATATCAACAAAAACAAAACAACACAAAAGTATATCCCTTCCCTCCCTTTACCTACGTCAGCTGAGAGTTTAGTTTCCCGTCTTTAGACACATGGCAAACACAAGTTAATAATCAAACAAATCTGGATGTCGGGTTCATACCATGATAAAAAATATCAACATATCTAGCATAATGTGATGGTCAGTACAGACTGAACACATAATGAAGTTGAAGGGTGCGCATTATGGTGAGGTTGACAAAATAAAAGGCCTCCGGATGATGTGGGATTTTTCTGGGGAACGGCTCACAGTATAGCAGCTCTTTCCGAGGCTTAAACACGACATGACGTCTCTCAACCGTTGAGCATGAGTGGGCGGGGCAGCGTCTCTCCTCCTCAGCCGTGTAGCGCGCCTGGCCAGAAGCAAAGAAAATGTTGTTGGTGGTAAATCTTCCATCTTCTTCTGAGGTGCCAAACAGAGCCAGCAATGGAGCAGGCTCAGTACTTACTTTGACAATTGAGTATTGAAGATGGATTTCCAACTTAACTGGGCCACGCCCAAAACACATGGCCTCCCCTCCCTTACATTGTTCACACCGAGAATCAACCTCTTCATCAAACCTTGCTAATTTGGACTTCGGCGCATGGGCTCAGACCAAGGATGGATTCCCAGGAGGCCTCAGCGATGGAGATATTCAGGCCCTCTTCCCGTGCACTCGCCCGTCCCCAGCAGGCAGCCTGCCATCACCGGGAGGCTTTGCAGCTCCTGAGGCAGAGCAGACGTCAGATCAGCCTGGCGCTTGTGTCCCTGTCTTCTGCTGGTCGGTTGCTTGTGCTCAGCGTGGTGGAAGCTTCTCACCCTCCGGTGTCTGCAGGGGCTCTCCTGGCAGCCGAGCATGTGAAGGGCAGTGTGACGGTGTCAGTGGAGGAAGGAAAAGACACTCGGCTTCACGTCTCAGAGTCAGTAGCTTTGTGAGAACGTTGCTCCGTTTGTCTTCTAACGTTTCTCTCTCAGTGAGGTCCAATTCAGCGACGCCAACTCCATCAGCCGGTACCTGGCCCGCGTGGCTCCTGCTCTCGGCCTGTACGGCGCCAACATGATGGAGCAGACCGAGGTTTGCCTGGTCGTGTGTGTGTGTGTGCATGAGCAGACGTAGGTCCAGTTCCCTCACGCTGCCGTCCTCCACAGGTGGACCACTGGCTGGAGTTCAGCGCCCGCCGTCTGTGTGCTCAGCCCAACTTGGCCGCGGCGCTGGCAGAACTGGACAAGGCTCTGTCTCTTCGGACTTTCCTGGTGGGGAACTCCGTCACCCTGGCTGACCTGTCGGTGTGGGCGGCCCTCAAAGGTGGGTGCGGACCTCACCGGAGGGGGGTGGAGCGCTGAGCTGCTGCTGGTGTGTCCACAGGTCACGGGGACTGGCCCGGCCGTGGCAGAGGTCTGGCCCATGTCAACCGCTGGTTCTCCTTCCTGAGCTCGCAGGTTCCCTTCAGCGCCGTGGGCGACAAGTACGCCGCCAAGAGAGCGTCCGTCAACAACGTGAGTCAAAGTTGACTGACAAACCGGGTGTGGTAGGTGGCGCCATCTCCTGTCTGTTTTCAGTCGGAGGAGAAGAAGCAGGACGTCGGCAAGTTTGTGGATCTGCCAGGGGCCGAGGTGGGCAAGGTGGTGGTTCGATTCCCTCCTGAGGCCAGTGGGTGAGGCGTTGTCTTTTCTAGAAGTGACTGCACCAACACATATGCTGTACGTGGCTCATCTGAACCGTGGGGCTTTAGCTGCAGGGTTTTAGCTAGGATTTTGAAACGGGGGTCCAAAGCCAGACCATAACCCCACCCCAGTTCCACACTTTAAACAATCGTTGACTAAACTAACTCACTATATATATATATAGCTTGAGTGTGACATTTGAGAAACTTTAGAAAACAGATCCACAGCTGATACAACTGTTGCTTGTCTTGCATCAATATATGAGAGAAGATGAACCAAACTGTTGACATGAAGCTTGTCGCCAGGGAACGAATCAAACAAAAACTGCTGCGACTTCTGCATCTGAAAGTGGCAACAGTACTCAGTTCATCTCTGTTCACCATGATTTTGTTTTGTTTTAAAAAAATGTTATGTTTGTACCCTCATACTGTCTCTCCTTTTGCGAGCAGATACCTCCACATTGGACACGCCAAGGCTGCTCTGCTGAACCAGCACTACCAGGTCACGTTTAAGGGCAAACTCATCATGCGATTCGACGACACCAACCCTGAGAAGGAGAAGGAAGACTTTGAGAAGGTGGGCCCCCGACACCGGACCGGGATGTCCGGGGATGCTGACCGCCGCTGTCTTCTCTCAGGTGATCCTGGAGGACGTCTCCATGCTCCAGATCCGCCCGGACCAGTTCACGTACACCAGCGACCACTTCCCCGACATCATCAGCTACGCAGAGCAGCTGCTGGCCGAGGGGAAGGCCTACGTGGACGACACGCCGCCGGAGCAGATGAAGCAGGAGCGGGAGCAGCGCGCCGAGTCCCGATGCAGAAACAACAGTACGGTGGCCCCGGCTCGCTGGTGCGCCGCCCAGACCTGAGCCGCTCCTCTTCTTCTCTGCAGCCGTGGAGCAGAACATGAAGATGTGGGCCCAGATGAAGGCTGGAACGGAGCTGGGCCAGGCCTGCTGCATGAGAGCCAAGATCGACATGAGCTCCAACAACGGCTGCATGAGAGACCCCACTCTGTTCCGCTGCAAGAACGCCCCCCACCCCCGAACCGGAACCACATACAAGTACTCTCTCTCCCTGCACGGGACCCTGGGCAGAACAGTGTCTCACCGCGCTCTGTCCCCGCAGAGTCTACCCCACGTACGACTTCGCCTGCCCCATCGTGGACAGCAAGGAGGGGGTGACTCATGCTCTGAGGACCACCGAGTACCACGACCGCGATGAGCAGTTCTACTGGATCATCGATGCCCTGGGCATCAGGAAGCCCTACATCTGGGAGTATGCCCGGCTCAACCTCAACAACACGGTGCTGTCCAAGAGGAAGCTGACCTGGTTTGTGGACCAAGGCTACGTGGAAGGATGGTGGGTGGAGTTTGAGCCGCCTTCTCAATTTCTTTGTCGTTGTCTAAACTCCCCTCCCTGCGGCTCTGACCCAGGGACGACCCGCGGTTCCCCACGGTCAGAGGAGTGCTGAGAAGAGGAATGACAGTGGAAGGACTCAAGCAATTCATCGCTGCACAGGTCAGACCAAGTGTGTTTGAAAAACCCTGACTCCCCACATCTGAGTCTTGATATAAGCCTCATCACTACTGCAGCGATGCACAGAGGCTGCAGAGTTGTTCAACAGCTCCTGAGAGTCCTAGTGTCCCATGTTGACTTTCAGTGTCAGGCACTTGCTGCAAATGGCTAAAGTTCAAGTGGATTTTTCAGCTCAGGAGGAAGCCTGGAATGACATGAGTGAGAAGTGCTGAGTGATTCGATCTCAAGTTTGAACTATTCTGCATCATGAGAGCAACAAACGTTTATTGTTCTGTATTTCTGTCAGTCAGTTGTCCTGGTGTTATTAGTTGCTGAGCTGGGACTGAGCAGCCTGCTGGTCTCTCTCGCTCGCTCCCTCCAAACCAGCCTTCTGAAGGAAATAGGATCTTGTCTCGTCCGATTGTTTTAAAGCCTGACCACTGAATACATGCACGCTTCCATGAGGCCTCCTGGCACTGATGGATCAGCACTAATACTACTGAGAAAGCCACATGACTCTTGAAGCTAGAGGATGTTTGGATCTAACGCTTGATCTGGTCTGTTCCAGGGAGGATCGAGGTCTGTGGTGAACATGGAGTGGGACAAGATCTGGGCCTTTAATAAGAAGGTGGGTGCTCCAACTCTTCTCAGCTCACTGGGACTTGGCGGCCGCCTCAGTCTCATGCTCTGATCCTGCACTTCTTCTGAAGCGATAACTGAGCACTACAGAAGGGCCGAGCTCCTGAAATGATTCAAACCAAGCCGCTAAGACCTGTCCAGAGTCGGAGGTGGAGTGGTGCTTCATCAGTGCAGCCGAGTGGCGGCTTTGTTTGTGGCTGGC
The DNA here is from genome assembly GCF_027744825.2 of Synchiropus splendidus. NCBI lineage: Eukaryota > Metazoa > Chordata > Actinopteri > Syngnathiformes > Callionymidae > Synchiropus > Synchiropus splendidus. The sequence goes on along the minus strand of NC_071338.1, from coordinate 33,864,662 downwards.
ATGGCTCCTCTCCTGGTTCTGCTTCCTCACCTCTCTGATGCCCCTCCAGTCCTTCTCATCTCCTTCACTCTTGCTGCCATTTCCTCTATGGCTGCTTCGTCTTCACTCATCTTACTGTCCAATCTGGTCTGAGCTAAGCTCCATCACCTCACCTGCCCTCTGCATGATCCGCCGCTCGCCCCCCTCTTCTTCAGACACTTCGGTCATGTCGCTTATCTTTTCATGCTCCATGGTTTTTCCTATGACATTTTGCCGCCTGCTGATGGTCCTCAGACCGAAGCGGGTGTCTTGTCATGCTGCTGCAACGTCAGCACTTCCATCCTCCCTGAATGTTTCTGCCACCGACTGAAGTAATCAGAAGGCTCAAAACAGGTGTTGGTGACTGACAGACAGCAAAGTGCTGTCGGCACTGACACGTCAACGCTCACACACCTGGAGGTTTGTGTGCTATTGGTCCCTCGGTGGAGTCTGGTTAATGTGTGTGCCACGTGTCTGTCTGGACCTCCTTGTATTTGACATTGAACATCTCACACTTCTGTTTCCTAGCTGCCAGATAGCTGTCTGAAGGTACTCCTCCTCCTCCTCCATGCCTCTCTCCACATCCCCTCCCTCCCTCCCTCACCCTCTCAGCCTCTGCTCACTCCGGTCCCCTGAATCCATTCTGTCACTCATCGCCATTTCACCGGCCAAGTATTGGGGGAAGTAGCGAGGTGCTTTCTTGAAACTGGCCTGACTCTGTGGAAACTCTGAGGCATAGAGAAGCGTTTTTCACCCGGGGTGCCGCAGCACACTAGTGAGCCGTGAGAGAGTGTCAGGTGTGTCGTGGCAAAATGTGTCCGGAGACAGAGCTGGGCGATATGATGACGTGAAATCATGACAGTGAGAAGGTGTTGAGGAGCAACCAAGGTGAGGAGATGATCCCATGGACTGGCTGCCATTCTTTCTCTCCACTCTACTGTAGAGCTCCAGTGTGTTGATGCGCTGATCCCTCCATCAGTCAAAGGACAAATGAATAGGGATTTTCTATAGGACTTTATGCACAAGTGTGCTTTGGCCCAGGTTCCTTTGGTGGTGTGAACCAAGGTGCCGTGGCTAGAAGAGGTTGAAGAACACTGACATAGACATCAGTGAGCCGACGTGATTCCCAGAGAGTTTGTCAACATCTTGTGCAACAGCTGCTGCAAGAGCAGGATGGTCTGGTGTTCATGAAGAGCGAGCGGTTTTGGTCCGGGGTGGCGTGGGACTGGTCTGTTGTTGCCATGTTATTGATCTGGATGGATGTTACGAGTTGTTGCCATGATCCTGAATGTGACTGCACCTTGTTTCTACAAATCCCTCATATAGACTCGTTCATTTGTGATCAGTGTTCAGCATAGTGTGACGGCATCCTCCCTCCGGATGAAGCCCTCGGCACGCGACTGACATGTCAACCTCACGAAGTTTCATCTTCTGTCCAATGACTGTGCAGTCACTTCAGCCTGTTTCCTGCCTCTGGCCATGAAGCCAGACTCTGTTAGGCCCCAGCGTCTCCACCACTCTCGCCGAGCCCTTCATGTTCCTTCCATGGAGCAGTAGAGTTTCGGCGCTGTGGTGTGTTGATGGGATTGTGGCAGGGTCCTCGCAGCATGCTAGCAGAGCCCTGCTGAGGCCCTGTTGGCTCCTGCAGGTGGTGGCAGCAAGTCCTTCCTCACTCAGGTGTGTTGCAGAGCAGTCGAGGGTGGTGAACAGGTGAAGTGGTCGCGGGACCGAGGTCGTGTTCGGGTTGGAGTCGCTCCGTCTCTCGCCTGGCTTCCGCTACTTTTAAGCCACTCTTTGGTTTTGCTGTCACTGGCTCATGGCTGTGTCAGATGAGGGTGTGGTGGCGCTGATGTGTCATCATCTGAACTGTGCTGCCCTGCCAAAGCTGCCGACCATCCGTCAGTCATTCCTGTTTTTTGTTTCTCCCCTGCGTCTGCTCTCAGGCCCTGACACCGTTATCCAGACGCAGTTGCCGTCTGCTTTTTAAGACCTTTGTTCTTGTGTTTCCGCAGGTCATTGACCCCGTGGCTCCCAGATACACGGCTCTGTCGGGCTCCTACACGGTTCCTGTGACCGTCTCCGAGGCTGCTGAGGAGATGAAGGAAGTGGCCAAGCACCCCAAGGTCTCTGCCTTTTCTCTTTGTCACCCTGGGCCAGACCTCAGCTCTGTGTGTGGACTGTGGGAGGAAACCAGAGTGCCCTGTGCTCAGGTCTTCAGCTGCGTCTCCTGATTGTGTCCTTGTAGAACGCTGACGTCGGCGTGAAGGAGGTTTGGTACGGACCTCGGGTCCTGGTGGAAGGAGCTGATGCAGAGACCTTTTCAGAGGGGGAGACGGTCACCTTCATCAACTGGGGCAACCTGGTCATCACCAAGATCAACAAGTGAGGATCAGCGCGAGGCGCGGCTGGCGGCCCGGGCGCCACTCACCGCCTCCGCTTCTGCCCTCAGAGCGTCCGATGGGAAGGTCCTGTCCATGGAGGCTCGGCTCAACCTGGAGAACAAGGACTACAAGAAGACCACCAAGATCACATGGCTGGCTGAGACCAACAGCGCCCCCCTGCTGCCCACAGTGTGCGTCAACTACCTGCCCCTCATCTCCAAAGCCGTCATCGGCAAAGACGATGACTTCAAAGATTACATCAACAAGAACAGCAAGGTAGGGTGCGAGCGACGGTGTTGCTCTGGGAGCGGTGGTGAGCGTGTGTGGCTTCCCCTCAGCTGGAGGAGAAGATGCTCGGGGACCCGTGTCTGAAGACGCTGAAGAAGGGAGACATCATCCAGCTCCAGAGGCGGGGCTTCTACATCTGCGACCAGCCGTACCAGTCGCTCAGGTCAGTCTTCGGAGAGAAAAGCAAAGCGCTTCGGCGTGTTCAGAGACTCGAACGTCAGGTGCCAGAGAAGCTCCCCCAAATTCATGTAGTTGAGCCTTTCACAATACATTTATGACCTTCCCAGTCCAAGGAATACCCTGAATAAGTCGTCGAGCACCGACTGCTAATGCTAGCTGGACGTGTAGCATGTAGCGCTGACATCATCAAACGCGGAGGTGTTCACTGTCGAGGTCTGGAAGAGAGCAAACACATTCAGGATCGTCTTCCGTCTGGTGCTCGAAACACAAGCTCATCAGACGGTGACAAAACGTACAGAAAATGATGATGGGTCCGGGCCAGAGCAATCATTGGTGGGAGGAGAGTCGGTGGCCCGCCTCTTCAGTGGCTCAGTCGAGGCCCGTCCTCAGTGACACGGTGGGAGCCTGAACCACCTGGAGCTGCTCTCCCCTGCAGAGTCCTCCTGCCATGTTGACAGCCCTGAGGTGGCTCAGTCAGCCCGGTCAGATCTCGCTCCATCTCGTCCTGGCGCTTGACCTTCTGGAGCTGATGACAGGTGGCCAGTCCCAGGGCTCCAGGTCCGACTCAGCTGCCGGGTCAGCTGGTGTTTTTGGACCTGACCTGCCGTGATTGACGTCTCTGTGGTCTGTTGTGCTCTGCTGTGAAATGAAGTTCCTCCCTCTGTAGTCCCAACAGCTGCCAAGAGAGTCCCTGTGTCCTCATCTACATTCCTGATGGCCACACCAAGGAGATGCCCACGGCCGGGTCCAAGGACAAGAGCAAGACCCAGGCCCCCGGCAGCACCGTGAGTAGCCCCGTGGTCCCGCTGCCAGGGTGCTGGACCCTGTTGGAGTCACCAGCCTCGCTTCTGTTTCCAGCCCGCTCCTGCTGCCCCAGTTCCAGCGCCCCCCGCTGCCTCGTCTGGGGATCTCTTCTCCAGCATCGTCTCTCAGGGAGAAACCGTCCGCCAGCTCAAGTCCACCAAAGCCTCCAAGGAGGAGGTGGACAAAGCCGTCCAGCAGCTTCTGTCTCTGAAGGTCGGTCTCTTGTCTGAGCATCTGTGATGTGTGACCAACATGTCCGTGGTTCTGGCTCCGCAGGCCCAGTTCAAGCAGCAGACGGGCTTGGACTACAAGCCCGGCATGGCCCCGCCCACCTCGGCCGCGCCGTCCAGCGGCTCCTGCCCTTTCACCCGCGTGGCGGAGCAGGGCGAGCTGGTGAGGAAGCTGAAGGCTGAGAAGGCTCCCAAGGTAAGGTGCTCCTCTCCTGGCCTCCTTGTCCTGCTCCCATCAGTCGCCGTCCTCGTGTCCTTCATCTGGTCTCCGCATGAGTAGCTCCTAACATAGATGTGGTCCTCACGCAACCCCCCCCACCGTGTCCCACTCATCGCCATGCTAAACCAAGTCAGACCCACAGTCACTCGTCGTGTGTTGATCAGGACCAGATCGACTCGGCCGTCCAGCAGCTTCTGGCTCTCAAGGCCGAGTTTAAGAAAGTGACGGGTCAGGATTACAAACCTGGGATGACCCCGCCCACCCCCGCCCTGTCAAACTCCTCCTCAGGACTGTACGACCGTGTCGCTCAGCAGGGGGAGCTAGTGAGGAAGCTCAAGTCCCAAAAGGCCCCCAAGGTACAGTGGAGGAAGTTGATGCAGGAGTTTTTGTCTTCACTCGCTTGTTTGCTTTACCCACAGTTACAGTGGATTGAAAAATGTCTGGGCCAGTTCATACTATGTTCTTGTGGGATCTTGTGGGATTTTTTTTTTTTTGGTTTTTAATTCTTTTATTTAATTCTTTTGATTTTCTGGTCTTATGTTTTCCAATGAATCGGAGTCTCAGAGGCCATGACCTCTGAACTGCCAGAGCGAGTCTGGATTTACTCGTCAAATGTGGGCGTGGTGGTAAGCGGGCCCCTCGGGGACCAGGTCCTGACTGTCTCCGTCTGTGCAGGACCAGGTGGACGCAGCAGTCCAGCAGCTTCTGGCCCTGAAGGCCGAGTACAAGCAGGCGACGGGGCAGGAGTACAAACCTGGAGTTGCTCCGGTGCAGAGCATCCCTGCTGTGGCCGTCACCAATGGCTCTGGGATCTACCAGAAGGTGGCGGCTCAGGGAGAGGAGGTCAGGAAACTGAAGGCCGCCAAAGCCCCAAAGGTGAGTCGGCGAATGACACGGCACGTCGGTGGTGACGGACTGTTGACTTGTTGCTGCTTCAGGAGCAAGTGGACGCTGCGGTCCAGCAGCTGTTGGCTCTCAAGGTGGAGTACAAGCAGCAGACCGGCCAAGACTACAAACCAGGGTCGCAGCCGCCGGCCAGCCCCGCCCCCGCTCAGCCGTCCCAGGAGCTGTTTGCTCAGGTGGCCCAGCAGGGGGAGCTGGTGAGGAAGCTGAAGTCGGAGAAGGCAGCCAAGGTGAGAGCTTGTTCAGTCAGTAGGAGCACGGAGGGTGAGCGGCTCCCACAGTGTCTCCGACGGTCACTTTCTCAAGGACAAGGTTGGTCAGTATCACAGTAACACCAGCTCATGTGATGCTGACCGACACTTGCCTGGGCAGCTCCTAACATGCCGCTGCTCTCAGACCAGTCTGTGTTGGCCTCCTCCCCAGGAACAGGTGGATGAGGCGGTCAAGACTCTGCTGGACCTGAAGAGCCGCTACAAGAGTCTGACTGGGGAAGACTACAAGCCCGTGAGTGCTGCCGGGGGAGAAGACAAGAGCCGCAAGGAGCGGGAGAACAAGAGCGAGAAACAGGGCGGAGGAGGCGGCGGAGCTCCGGGAGCAGGCAAGAAGGGCAAAGGAGACAAGGAGGGCCAAGGCAAGGAGGCGTCTGGAGGAGCAGCAGGTGGCGCCGGCGACGGCCAGGGGCCCAAGAAACAGACACGGTGAGAGACCGAACTGTCGGAGGAGACTCCAGAGCGTCTGAAGACTCATTTGAGGCCACTGTATTAACAAGGTTTGTGGCTGTAATAAAGTGACAGAGATGGACCACTTTGTCGGTTTCCTGTCTACAGTAGTGCAGTTGCCAGGGCTGTAGGTTGAGGGTGCTACAAAAAGCTAGCTGTGGTTGAGAATGTCGGAAACGAAGGGGTTAATCAGGTGCCGAAGAAGAAACCAGGTCAGACGTCTGGATGGTTTGAAGGTGGAGCTGATCTCTGGAGGTGTGACAGGAAGTGCGTAGTTTCTAAAGACGAGCGCCCCTGCAGGTGAGGAGGTGCACTGCGTGTGTTTGCTGCACTTGTTTGAGGCTGAGACAGCTGTGTGTGGCTGGTGTGACCCTGTGTGTCCTGGTGACAGCTGGTGGGGGGCCGGGCCGGGCCGGGCTCACTAACCCCGCTCTGAGCCGGCATGTGTTGTGTTGCTGTGTCCTGGCGCTGGTGTGGGGCAGCAGGGTCATCTGAGGGCATGGTTTGCTCCTAACTTGAGCTCTTGTGCACAGGTTGGGTCTGGAGGCCAAGAAGGAGGAGAACCTGGCTGACTGGTACTCTCAGGTGAGCCCCATCTTCCGTAGCATTGTCGGCTCACAGGTATTCCCTGCTGCAGTTCATATCCTCACCCTCATTCACCCATTCAGTGCAGCGCTGGACCAAAACTGTCAGAGGTCAGAACACTCTCTGCCAACGGGCGGATGTGTGTGAGGTTCAAAAACACACACTGGAATATCAACGGATTTGAAATGTATTCTCAGCTGTTTTTTTTTTTTTTAATCATTAAAATATTAACTTAAAAAAAATGAAAATTAAATCAATTTGTTAGGCGTAAAAATATCAATCTATTTTTAAGTCAAGCATGTTTAAAAATATTTGAATAATGAATAAATGCTGTATAATAATGAATAAATGTCAAAATCATATTCATCACTGATGCTGAATCCAGGGAAACGGTTTTCTCTCAGGACTGGTGAAGTTTTGATGGAACATGTGGTGTTCTCCCGCTCGCCAGCAGGGGGCGCCCCACTCCAGCAAACACTGATCCACCAGTGTGCGGCAGCGGCTTTGGAGGGGGGCGGGGCCGGATCGTGTCCGGGACAGAGGAGCTCCTGCCTGACCTTCTGTCCGCTCCTCCCGCAGGTCATCACCAAGGCGGAGATGATTGAGTACTACGACGTCAGCGGCTGCTACGTGCTGCGGCCCTGGTCCTTCGCCATCTGGGAGGCCATCAAGGACTTCTTCGACAGGGAGATCAAGAAGCTGGGCGTGGAGAATTGCTACTTCCCCATGTTCGTGTCTCAGGCCGCGCTGGAGAAGGAGAAGACTCACATTGCCGACTTTGCTCCCGAGGTACCGCTCCCCACCACGCCGCCCGCGGCAGCCACTTTCCCTCTCTGACCTCTCCGCTCCGCCCTCAGGTCGCGTGGGTCACCCGCTCTGGCAAGACGGAGCTGGCGGAGCCCATCGCTGTCCGACCCACCAGCGAGACGGGTCAGTGCCCCTTGTCGTCTTCTGCTTCTACATCACAGACGTGCTGCCGCGCCGTCACCGCGCCACTTCGCTCTGACTCTGGAGCAGTGTTGTCCTTCTGCAGCGACGGTCACTTCGACGACACACCCTGCATCTCAGGGCCGTCTCCAGCTCAGAGGGGGCCCGAGGCTGTTCAGGGCCTCCAGTCAGTTGCCAGAGGTGAAGAGGTTCCCTGTAGATGCTTGACTGAGATGCCACAGTCTGATGTGAGCCAAACAGGCAATAGGTGGAATGAAGCATCCAAGTTAAACTGGTGAAGGAAAAGAATTGTTTGTATGTCGATGAATAGATCAGTGTTTATGAAACATGATTGTTTTAGAGAAGGACGTCAGACACATCCAGTGCAACCATGGAAACACGTCAGTGATGAACAGCACAGCTGATCTGGAGTCAGAGCCCAGCGCTGGCTCTCTGCTCTGAAGAGTCATGGCTGACGTGCTGGTGGCTGCAGACCAGTGAGGCCGCGCTGCACACGAGCTTCAGCTTGGAGAAGCAGGCGCCTCTTCAGGCTCTTCAAATCCTCAGGTTTGACCGTGGGTCAAAGTGAAAATAAGCTGAAATAGCGCGTCTCATACGTGAGCGACGACTGATCCATGACAGAGCAACGCGCTCCCCCCCCTCCCCACCTAACTGCTCCAACGACCTTGTAAAACCACCAACACCAGCTTATTTCATTTGACTTTATTTACCGCCAACGTGTGTTTGGTTCGCATATAGTGGGTGTATGAAACACGTAGCCACCAAGGAAAACGCTCATTTCAGTTCCCTTCATAAGATGCTTTGGCGCCCCCTGGTGGCTTCCAGGCCCTGGGCGAGAAGCGGCTTGTGTCCTGCTGCTGCTCATGCTCTTTAGCCGCCACTGTCGTCCACTCCTCTCCTCCTCCTCCTCTGATGACGATGCTCTCTCCTGACCCCTCCCCCCCACCCCTGCAGTCATGTACCCGGCCTACGCCAAGTGGGTCCAGTCCCACCGAGACCTGCCCATCAAGCTGAACCAGTGGTGCAACGTAGTGGTGGGTGTCTTTCCTCAGCCCGCGTCAGATGGTGGGGGTCGCCTCACCTGTGTTAACCCTGCTCCCTCCAGAGGTGGGAGTTCAAGCACCCGCAGCCCTTCCTGAGGACCCGGGAGTTCCTGTGGCAGGAGGGCCACACCGCCTTCGCCACCAAGGAGGAGGCCGCCGAGGAGGTGGGTCCCAGCGTGAGCTGCTCTTGGCGCCTGGGTGGAACGGTGTGCTTGGTGGCCGCAGGTCCTCCAGATCCTGGACCTGTACGCCCGGGTTTACGAGGAGCTGATGGCCATCCCGGTGGTCAAGGGCCGCAAGACGGAGAAGGAGAAGTTCGCCGGGGGAGACTACACCACCACCGTGGAGGCCTTCATCTCGGCCAGCGGCAGGGCCATCCAGGTACCCACCCGCGGCCTCCCCTGCCAGGGTCATGTGACTGACCCGTGTCTGGCGCCTTCCAGGGCGCCACCTCCCACCACCTGGGCCAGAACTTCTCCAGGATGTTTGAGATCACCTTCGAGGACCCCAGGAATCCAGGAGAGAAGCAGCTGGCCTACCAGAACTCCTGGGGCCTCACCACCCGCACCATCGGGGTCCTGACCATGGTCCACGGAGACAACATGGGGCTGGTGCTGCCCCCCAGAGTGGCCTGTCTGCAGGTGGTGGTCATCCCCTGCGGCGTCACGGCGTCTCTGCCGGAGCAGGAGCGGGAGGCTCTGATGGTGCTGTGCGCCCAATACGTCACCCGCCTGCAGGCTGCCGGCATCCGGGTCAAGTCGGACCTGCGCGACAACTACTCCCCTGGCTGGAAGTTCAACCACTGGGAGCTGAAGGTGAGAGACGTGGCAGATGCACGGCGCCGAACCCGCGTCTGAGCCTGCCCTGTCTGTGGTCCAGGGGGTCCCCATCCGCCTGGAGCTGGGTCCCAAAGACATGCAGAGGCGTCAGTGTGTGGCGGTGAGGAGAGACACGGGAGAGAAGGTGACCATCCCCGACAGCCAGGTGGAGAAGACGCTGCCCAGCATGCTGGAGGACATCCAGGCCTGTCTCTACCAGAAGTGAGTGGCTCTCCCCCTCCGTCACCGTGGCAACCAGGGCGGCCCAAACACCAGCAGGGCTTGTCTCACGCCCGAGTGTGGCAGGTCTCACGGCCGTGAGAGAGTCCAGCTCCTCTGAAGGTGCTGACGCCTGCTGCTGACCTTTCAGGGCTTCAGACGACCTGCGCAGTCACCTGGTGGCCGTGGACACCATGGAGGAGTTCCAGAAGGAGCTGGACCAGGGCAAGGTGGGTCTCTGGGCCTGCTGGCTCTCTGGGCCTGTTGCCCATCTCCTCTTCTTCTCTGCAGATCGTGCAGATCCCCTTCTGTGGAGGCATCGAGTGCGAGGACTGGATCAAGAAGACCACGGCCAAGTAGGTCCCCCGGAGCCGAGTCATGCGTCAAACAGTGGGGTGTCAGCGGGTGACCTGAGTCTCGGCGTCCCTCACACGGTGCTTTTTTTGTCCTGGCAGGGACCAGGACCTGGAGCCCGGGGCGCCCTCTATGGGGGCCAAGAGTCTGTGCATCCCCTTCTCCCCCCTGAAGCAGCTGCAGCCGGGTCAGATGTGCGTCAGCGGCAAGGAGCCGGCCCAGTACTACACCATGTTCGGACGCAGCTACTGAGGCCGCCGTGGAGAACCCTGGGGGATCATGTGACCCGGGGCGCGGTCAGGATCTGGGCCTCCAAGCTCCTCCCACTGTCATGTTTCCAGCGGCTGGCGTCTCTGATGAAGCCCGGCTCGCCGTCTCACTCTGTCTCAGGAAGGCGGCGGGAGCTGGGCCCACGTGACCCGGTGACCTGCTGCTGAATAAACTTTGTGCTGACTCCACTGGTTTTCTGCCTCCAAGTCGAGGTGTCTCAGCTCGGAGTGAGACCCTCCTGTTTCTGCCACATGGCTGTGAATGTCAAAGGTCACAGCATTTCACTGACCCCGGGGTGAACCTGCTCCGGCGGCAGCATTATGACCAGTGGCCATGTGAGCTGGTGGTCATAATGATCTGGTCGCTCGGTGTGTGACGAGAAAACATCTGAGGAACTTGTGCCTCAGTGTTACATAACTGTGAGGACCCGTCAACTTCCTGTTCTTCAGCTTTCAAAGTTAAAGTCCAGAGGAAAGTGAGCGTGGTCCAACTCGGTGGCGACCAGGATTCAGCGCGAGTGGACCAGGTCCTCCAGAAGACCGCACACCTGGCAAGGGACCACGTGACCTGGCGGACCTGGTCCCGTCCACTTCACGGCTGACCCACAGCATTCTGCTCTGGAGACACGCCCCCCAGGCTGGCGGTTCCGCTGCCGTCCATCTGGGGGCCCGAGGTTTGGACCCGAGTCTCCAAGCGCCTCTGACAAGCTTTTATTTTGAAGGCGCCATGAGGAGGCTGCGGCTTATCGGCCGCTCCTCTGCGGCTGCGCACTCAGTCTCCACTCCGCCGTGGTTGTGTTCGGATCGACGCGAGGATGTCGTCGGATAAAAGTTCGCCGGACGAGAAGGCGGCCGAGACGGCGGCGTGCAAAGGAGCTCACGCCATGACGAAGGTAGGGCTCGACGTCGCTCTCTGTGCGGAACCTGTCGGACTGGCTGTCGAACCGGACCTGCGGCCTGAGACCCGCTTCCTTCCGCCCGTCCTGCCGCGCTGCTGGTCCGCCGCCACCTGGCGACCGGTGGAGCGGCAGCAGCAGCAGCGAGCAGCGGCGGCTCAGTTCGCCGCCGGTGAGAACAAGTCTGTGCAGAGCTGCAGGTATGTAGGCGCGGCCTCAGGTCCGGACCCGAGACCGGGCTGTGTGAGGAACCTGCTGCTGCTGCTGCAGCTGCTCCTGGGCAACACTGCTGGTGACGCTCAGGTGTCAACTGGCTCCAGGTTCCTCACCAGAGTGTCAGGATCTGCGCAGTCACCCAGCTCCCTCAGCCTTCCACGGACTCCCGCCAGTGGGGGGCGCTGTGTGCGTGTGGCGAGTGACGCCAACCCTTGTGTTGCAGGACTTCGTGATGCAGCAGACCATGCTGCGGGTCAAGGATCCCGTCAAGTCGCTGGACTTCTACACGGGGCTGCTGGGCATGACGTGAGTCCACTTCCTGTTGGGTGTGAGGGTGGTGACCGCTGCGGCTCCGCTCACTGTTTAGTGACCGCGTCTGAGCTGGGACTCTCACGGGTGACATCACTTCCTGCTGCTCTGTCAGTCGCTTTGATGGTGTCTGGTCGACGGGCAGAGAGACTCGGACTAGACTGAGTCTCCCTCTGACCTGTGGGACTCGGCAGCGAGACCGTAGCTCATCTCACAGGGACTCTCTCGGACCTGTGGGACTCGGCAGCCAGACCATAGCTCATCTCACAGGGACTCTCTTAAACCTGTGGGACTCGTCAGTGAGACCATAGCTCATCTCACAGGGACTCTCTCAGGCCTGTGGGACTTGTCAGCGAGACCATAGCTCATCTCACAGGGACTCTCTCAGACCCGTGAGACTCGGCAGCGAGACCATAGCTCATCTCACACTCTCGGTTTATCGGGGGGAGGGGGGCCACAAACATCAGTGCCAGGTTTGAATCCAGGCCCGCTTGTGTGACTGGCCCGGGCGCTGGGGCGGGACTCGTCTCTCACACTGCGACTGTGGTGTTGCAGGCTGCTGCAGAAGTTCGACTTCCCGTCCATGAGGTTCTCGCTCTACTTCCTGGGCTACGAGGACAAGAACGAGATTCCCTGCGACGTGAAGGAGCGCACGTCCTGGACCTTCAGCCGGAGGGCCACGCTGGAGCTGACACAGTGAGGCCCCGCCCTGACGCCATGTTGAAAACATCTCAGGGGGTCCTGAGGTGGCCCCGCCTCCTGTAGGACCACGTGCAGGGGGGTGTTAGCGTGTAGAGGCTGAGCTGGTGTCTGGCTCGTCCGGGGCCGACTTGTGTGAGCCGGGAGGAGGCCCCGGGGCCTCAGAGACAGAAGGGAAACCCTGCTGAGGCTCATGGTCCTCTCCTCCACAGCAACTGGGGTTCAGAGACCGACGACACTCAGACCTACCACAACGGAAACTCGGACCCTCGAGGCTTCGGTGAGTCCCGGTGTGTCGGGTCTGCCAGCCGACCTGCGGGCGCCTGACCTGGAAGTGACGCGGGTCCCTCTGACACACAGGTCATATCGGCATCTCCGTCCCAGATGTCTACGCTGCCTGCGAGATGTTCGAGAAGGCAGAGGTCACGTTCGTCAAGAAGCCCGACGACGGTGGGACCTGACCCCTGACCCCTGACTCGCCCGGTTCTCACGTTTCTCCTCTGGGTCTCTGCAGGTAAAATGAAAGGTCTGGCCTTCATCCAGGACCCGGACGGATACTGGATTGAGATCCTGAGTCCCAACAACATGGTGTCCATCACCTCCTAGGAGCCGCCGCCGGACCTTGTTCTTCTGAGCCCTGGATGTGCGGCCCGAGACCCGGGCCGGGACTAGCCCCGGACTGTCGACCCCACCGCGGATCCTGACGGGTCGCCTGGCGCCGAGCTGCTGTGTTGGTGTGGAATAAAGCTTCCGACTGTTCTGAGCCCAGATGTCATGAGCCAGAAGGTGGATCAGGATCGGACGGGTCAGCGACAGCGGTGCCGCGGCACACTGACCCCGTCGGACCTACACACACACACACTCGCTCTCACGTGACCGAGTTAGACCCGACAGCAGGTGGCGCCATTTGATGAACAAGTTCCAACACGGAACTGACCGGCTCTGTTTTTCCAGCGACTCGAGTCGTGTTGAGTTGGATGTTCAGGGAACGAGTCGCGACTCACCGAGCCGAACATTCGCCTGCGGCCGGGTCCCGCTCGAGTGGTTCCAGGTGACTTGCACGGTGGAGTCACTCAGGTGTGTTGTTAGACACTGCGCCACCTGCTGCAGGTAAATAGTGACACGACTTGCGCCACCTGCTGTCACATGAGCAAGGATTCTCCATGACGTCATGCGCTCAGAGCTGCCACCAGAGGGCGCAGTACGGCGCTTTCAAACTCATGGGGTCTCAGCCTTTGCAGACTGTCAAGAGTCATTAAGCCCTTGATGAGTCCTGCTCCACAGTGACCAGCAGGTGGAGCTCCTGCTCAGCTGACGCACCAGAAGCTCGTGCGTCGACCTCTCGCTTCACTGTGGGTCAAAGGTCTGACCGCAGATGTCACGTGACCGTCTCATCACTTCCTCTGAGAGAGGCGCTGTCTGAGGTCGTGGGGGCAGCAGCCGCAGTCGAGAGGTCCAGACTGGGTTCTTCACACAACCAGTGTCATGGTCTGGACTCACAGATTCAGCAGCTGGTCAGCGGACCTGGCGCCACCGCAGAAGAACTCCAGCAGCTTCCTTTGGACCGGGTCCCATGTCAGATCATGGTGATCCGGAGGCCCCCCCCCCACGACCACGGCGCACTCTACTTGACAGCAGCTGAGGACAACGGTCAGGTGAGTCTGCGCCACCGTGTGGCTGAACCTGGTGAAGCGCAGCCAGAACCTCCAGGGCGCAGCAGGAACACGTGAAAAACCTTCTTTTACAGAAAAGTCCAAGGTAAAAGAAACAGTGCCGTGGCTTGTCCTGTTTACTGCTGGACGGAGGTTCCGTGTTAGTTCAAGCGAGAAAAGGCAAAACAATCCTTCAGCTGTGTTTGGCGCGGGTCGGTTCTGCAGGTCGCTCGAATCGTAACGTCAGGCCGCTTCCTGGCCTCAAGAGTGGCGTCATCAGGGGTTAGACGGACCACCGCACGGCGGACAGTGTCCCAGCTCCCCGGGGGAGAGGCGCGTCTCTGCACCTCCAGCAGGTCCCACCATGACTGTGAAGCATGAAGCCCGGTCTGATGCGGCGTCCCGGCGTGTTGCTGCAGCAGGCCGACGTCCTCCAGCACTCGGTGATGAAGCTGTTTCCCAGAATAGCGCCGCTAAATCACCGCTGCTGACTCGGCACTCGGCCTGATGGATGGCGCCGCAGCAGAAGCTATTGACCCGCTGCTGATGGAGGGCCCCGTCACGTGGCCGCTGAGGAGTCGCTGTGAAGGCAGGGGGCGCCACCTCTCTGCGAGGGGGGCGCCAGGGGCTTCCCAAAAACTGACCCAGGTCCACCAGCCCGAGACTCCAGACCAGCGGCGCGGGTCCGAGTGACAGAGACCAGACAGCAGAGTCCAACAAGGCACCCAGGGGAGTCCCACTGGCTGAGGTGAGTCCAACAGAGACGGAGCAACCCCTGGAGCCTCGGGGCTCCATGTGCCTCACAAACACCATTTGAGTCACACCAACACAACGCAAATTATGGAAAGAGACGGAGCGAATAAAGTCAGACTTGAAAAGCTACTTTAATGGAGACCCACCGGAAGTGTTTTAGAAAAACACCGGAAGTGTTTTCCACGCTGATGCGCGGTTTCGCTGCAATATTGAAAACCAAACGAATGTGAAACAACATTTCCTCACTGCAACCAACACCTGGTTTGAATGTTTCCAATGAAAAGAAACCAAACCGCGTCTGAGACGAAGGTGAAGCGGGTCCTGAGCTGGAGCGTGACCACGTGACTGCGGGACCAAACGAAGGCGAGTGAAATACGATCGACTCGATCCGGGTCCGCGAGGACGGGTCCGGACGTGTCGAGCGTCCGGCGGGGGGGAGGGGGGAGGAGGAGGGTGAGGGAAGGGAGGGGCGGAGCGTCCTCGCCAGCTCCGGCTCAGAACCGGGCTGACACATCCCATCCAGTCGGCTCCGGCGGCTCGGAACCAGCCAGCGGAATGTCGCCATCGGGCCGGGCCGAGCGCGCGCGCGCTCCCCGCGGACAGCAGCGCGTCTAGCTGCGTGTCCTCCCGCAGATGCTCCCCGCCGGCGCGAACCCGTCCTCCGCCACGCCGAGCGTCCGGACCGCAGGATGCAGGTGAAGAACCAGCTCTGCACCGAGCGGAGCGGCGCCGACGAGCCGGAGCCGGAGCCGGACAGCCAGAAGAAGAGCTCCTGCTTCTCCAACATCAAGATCTTCCTGGTGTCGGAGTGCGCGCTCATGTTGGCCCAGGGCACCGTGGGCGCGTACCTGGTGAGGCTCCGTCACCCCGCGAGGGACGGTCGCGTGCGCGTGGGGCCTCTGCAGCAGCGCGCTGTGGAGGATCCGCGGAGGGTGGGGGTGGGGGGGTTACGAAACACCGGCCCGGGAGGTCGTCTCCAGCGATGACCTCACCCCTGCCGTCATGACGTCAGCAGGCGCGATGACGAGGCGGCCGGTGGTGACCTCGCTCCGGCGTGGATCTTCACTTGGTGCAGTCTGACGCGGGAACCTCTCGGACAGTGTGATGTGCTTAGCGCCGCTGTACTGTCGGGGACGCGTGTGCAGTACTGCAGTACTTTGCTGTCCCACTGAAGAGCCACACCAGAGTGAGGTCACGTCCGCCTCCATCCCCGTCGTCTCCTCGTCGGCCGTCGGCGTCTCACGCTCTCTCTCCGCCGCAGGTCAGCGTCCTGACCACGCTGGAGCGCCGCTTCAACCTCCAGAGCGCCGACGTGGGCGTCATCGCCAGCAGCTTCGAGATCGGAAACCTGGCGCTCATCCTCTTCGTCAGCTACTTCGGCGCCAAGGCCCACCGGCCCCGGCTGATCGGCTGCGGCGGGATCGTCATGGCGCTGGGCGCCTTGCTGTCGGCGCTGCCCGAGTTCCTGACGCACCAGTATGAGTACGACGCCGAGGACTCGTGGCACGCCGAGGACGGCCGGGACGTCTGCTCCAACGCCTCCAGGTCCGAGAACCCAGATGCAGGATTTAACTGTGGCAACCGGGCCAACACCAACATGATGTACCTGCTCCTGATCGGGGCCCAAGTCCTGCTGGGGATCGGCGCCACGCCGGTGCAGCCGCTGGGGGTGTCCTACATCGACGACCACGTCCACAGGAAGGACTCGTCTCTGTACATAGGTGAGCGCCGCGCTGTCGCCGCTTGATGACGTCATCGCGCTTGTTTACGCCGGTCGCCGAGCTTCTGCCGGTCTGTTGCCGGGGCAACTTTGGCAGAGCGCCGCCACGAACCCGCCGGGGTCGCTGGAGATGAGCAGTGCTGTTTACACTCAGGAGACCGTCGCCATGGTGACGACCGCTCAAACCGCTGCTGCGTGACGTCACCGCTGCCGCCATGACAACACCTGTGCTGAACATCAGGCTGGTCAGTGGCCACACTGTTGCCATAGCAACACCGAGTCAGGTCTTGGAGTTGCCACCACGCCACGCGATGATGCGGCTCACCATCACCGTGGCAACGGTTTGACAGCCACGGTTACTGTCACCATGGCAGCAGGCGACCGCTCCCATCATCTGGGCCCCGGTGGCCCCTGATGGAGGCTCCTCGTCTCTGCTGACTCGGCACGTCTGAGGGTGTGAAGAAACGGCAGCGCGGCGTCCGAAGGTCACGCTGCTGCCGTGTGAGCTAACAGCTGGGGTCAAGCTGTCGCGCGAGGGAACACTGGAGTCCCACTGACCCGCGAGGACCAGCAAAATCAAGCTGATGCTAACTGTTAGCATGCTAGCACACGGCATTGTTCGACACATGTATTTAGGAGTGTTTCTGTGGTGGAGTTGTACATGTCCGTGCAGTGCATACGTGGACCATCGCTAGCCTGGTGCCCTGTGGAGCGTCGTTCCTTCGCTATCTGCTCCTGGAAAAGAGTGTGTTAGCCACGTAGCTCACATAGCTAACAATGCTCGCCTCAGCTCAGAGATGCTCAGGAGCAGTAGAGGGCGCTACAAGGTTCACACACCTGTGTGCAGTAGCGCCCCCAGTGGTCCCGCCCCCGCGGGGCGTCGATGTATGGAGCGTCTGCTCGGGACCCTAATTGGATTATTGATCGCCTGTCACCCGACAGGTCCGGTCCATCACCCGAGCGCGATGAGTCGTGTCGGCGCCGTCGCGGCGCACATTACTGCCATCGATCGGGATGCGATTACAGCAGAGATGTTTGCTGCTGCTTCCCTCTCATAACAACACTTCCTGAGCGGGTCCCGGGGGGGAGGGGGGGGCGCTCCACCGCCCGGCCCGGTCCAGTCATGTGACCCTGGCCGGCCTCAGATGACATCACTTCCTGTTGCTCAGATGAAGATGAGACGGAGGCAAAGATGGATCAACTGTGACTCCGTCTGTGAGTCACCTGAGCTCAGCAGGGAGTCTTGCAACGCGAGTCTCAGCGTGCATGAGAGCCGACCCGAGTGCAACTCGCAATGGCTTCATGACCTCACCAGACTTTGCGTTTTTCGACCTAGCTCGGTGACTGCGGGCGCCACAGTGGGCGGCTACGCTCGTGATCCGTCTCTGCCTCACGCTGCTGAGAACATGACGTCATCCCTGTGGAGAATGAACCAACCTCCGTGTGACCTGTTTCAGGAGGTTTCATGTTTGGGGTCACGGCTCGTGACTCAGGTGCGACGGTGGGCCCACAGGCAGAGCCACTGTGTCCACCAAGGGCCTCAGGGTGGGCGGGCGCGTCACCCAGGAGAGACTCAGAGTGGAGCCTCTGCTCCTCCAGGACACAGCTGGGTGGGTGGAGGCCCCGGGGCAGAGCCAGGTGTCGCTGAGGGCTTAAAAGAGCAGGACAGTGGGAACTCATGGACCTCTTTACTCCGAGTCCCGCCGCTGCAGCCGCTGAGTCAGCGCTCTCATCCCGGCGACCTTCACCTGCCGCTCTCTTTGTGCCGCTCCGGATCCGAACCCGGTTGGTTGGGAAGTGGACCGGAACCTGCCTTCTCCTCCCAGACCAGGTCCACCTCAGGAGACCCCTGGTGGAGCGGCCCGGGCCCAGACTCAGAGGATGGGTGGAGGAACTGGGCTCTGGGTCCGATAACAAACACGGTCTCTGCCCCGGATGTGACTCTCATGGCCCGTCACCGAAGCCTCTGGTGGGTTCAGAACTCGCTCCTGCGGGGGAGCCTCCGCCCCCTCCTCCTCTGATCCACTCCTCCTTGCGTCTCTGACATCGTTTGATCATCCTGAAGTGGCAACACTATATTTAGCTTTCCCTGAAACCATCGCAGCCGAGTCAGATAATTGCTGTCGCTCTGACTCCTCGTCATGCGCAGCATCTGGGTCAAACAGCGTCATCACTGAGGTCCGACTGACTGTGGGAGAGAAACTGACATTTCTCCTAGTTGGACTCCACGAGACGGATGATGCAGTCACTAGCAGGACTAAGCTAGCATGTAGCCAGTCACTAGCAGGACTAAGCTAGCATGTAGTCAGTAGCTGGACTAAGCTAGCATGTAGCCAGTGTCTGGACTAAGCTAGCATGTAGCCAGTCTCTGGACTAAGCTAGCATGTAGCCAGTCACTGGACTAAGCTAGCATGTAGCCAGTCACTGGACTAAGCTAGAATGTAGTCAGTAGCTGGACTAAGCTAGCATGTAGTCAGTAGCTGGACTCAGCTAGAATGTAGCCAGTAGCTGGACTCAGCTAGCATGTAGCCAGTAGCTGGACTAAGCTAGCATGTAGTCAGTAGCTGGACTAAGCTAGCATGTAGTCAGTAGCTGGACTAAGCTAGCATGTAGCCAGTCACTAGCAGGACTAAGCTAGCATGTAGTCAGTAGCTGGACTAAGCTAGCATGTAGCCAGTCACTGGACTAAGCCAGAATGTAGCCAGTAGCTGGACTAAGCTAGCATGTAGCCAGTCACTGGACTAAGCTAGAATGTAGCCAGTAGCTGGACTCAGCTAGAATGTAGCCAGTAGCTGGACTCAGCTAGAATGTAGCCAGTAGCTGGACTAAGCTAGCATGTAGCCAGTCACTGGACTAAGCTAGAATGTAGTCAGTAGCTGGACTAAGCTAGCATGTAGCCAGTAGCTGGACTCAGCTAGAATGTAGCCAGTAGCTGGACTCAGCTAGAATGTAGCCAGTAGCTGGACTAAGCTAGCATGTAGCCAGTCACTAGCAGGACTAAGCTAGCATGTAGTCAGTAGCTGGACTAAGCTAGCATGTAGCCAGTCACTAGCAGGACTAAGCTAGCATGTAGCCAGTCACTAGCAGGACTAAGCTAGCATGTAGTCAGTAGCTGGACTCAGCTAGAATGTAGCCAGTAGCTGGACTCAGCTAGCATGTAGCCAGTCACTGGACTAAGCTAGAATGTAGCCAGTAGCTGGACTCAGCTAGAATGTAGCCAGTAGCTGGACTCAGCTAGAATGTAGCCAGTAGCTGGACTAAGCTAGCATGTAGCCAGTCACTGGACTAAGCTAGAATGTAGTCAGTAGCTGGACTAAGCTAGCATGTAGCCAGTAGCTGGACTCAGCTAGAATGTAGCCAGTAGCTGGACTCAGCTAGAATGTAGCCAGTAGCTGGACTAAGCTAGCATGTAGCCAGTCACTGGACTAAGCTAGAATGTAGTCAGTAGCTGGACTAAGCTAGCATGTAGTCAGTAGCTGGACTCAGCTAGAATGTAGCCAGTAGCTGGACTCAGCTAGCATGTAGCCAGTAGCTGGACTAAGCTAGCATGTAGTCAGTAGCTGGACTAAGCTAGCATGTAGTCAGTAGCTGGACTAAGCTAGCATGTAGCCAGTCACTAGCAGGACTAAGCTAGCATGTAGTCAGTAGCTGGACTAAGCTAGCATGTAGCCAGTCACTGGACTAAGCTAGAATGTAGCCAGTAGCTGGACTAAGCTAGCATGTAGCCAGTCTCTGGACTAAGCTAGCATGTAGCCAGTCACTGGACTAAGCTAGAATGTAGCCAGTAGCTGGACTAAGCTAGCATGTAGCCAGTCTCTGGACTAAGCTAGCATGTAGCCAGTCTCTGGACTAAGCTAGCATGTAGCCAGTCTCTGGACTAAGCTAGCATGTAGCCAGTCACTGGACTAAGCTAGCATGTAGTCAGTAGCTGGACTAAGCTAGAATGTAGCCAGTAGCTGGACTAAGCTAGCATGTAGCCAGTAGCTGGACTAAGCTAGCATGTAGCATGTACCGGGAGAAGGTGCCACTTCCGGTGCAGATACCAAACGTGTCCTACCTGCCGCGGAGTGGTGACGTCACATCCAGCATATACCATCTTTTTTAAGTGTTTTAATGAGCCAGAGGAAATTGAAATAAATTGTTTACGTCCGTTCTTCTCCTCGGTCTGAGGAACAACGCCTCGTGATTGGCCACGGACACGTACTGCGATTGTTTTTACGACTAAATGACTGAAAATACCTTCAGATGTGCATAATTATTGCTGTGGAGTCTATTTAGATTTGTGTGTGATATCAAATAAAAACAATGCCCCGCACACTTCGTAAACGATTCGATGGCAAACATGGTATTTTGTGGACAGAAATGCTGCACATGTGGTAGAAAGCGCCTTGAAATCCTTCATTTCAATGTCCTCTGGCTCATTAAAACCTTCAGTAAAAGATATGGCACATGCCGGATGTGACGTCACCACAGGTGGGACAGGTGTGGTACCTGCACCGTGGCTGTGAACCCGAGTCCTGTCAGGGAGACTGGACTGAAATGACCTGCGCTGTGTCCCTCTGTCACCGTGCGGTCAGCAGGCCTGCTGTCCAGCAGCACGAGCGTGGGCGAGCGGCACCGGCCAGCAGGGCCCGCGGCCACCACTGTGTGTGTGTGTGTGTGTGGTGCTGGTACAGCTTGACTTGTGGGGAGCTGTTCTTGGAGACACACAGCTTTTGCCGGACCCCACAAGGTTCAGCCTCAATCTGAGGGTTCAAATGACCGGGTGATTCCAAGTGGGTTCCAGTCTGGTTCAGAGTCCTGGTTCAGGTGAGCCGTGTGTTTAGAGGCCGGGGAAAGGGTGATGGCCAGGAGAGGTCCTCACAAGGGCAGAGAGAGACAAACCTGCGCGCGTGACGAGACCCACGCGCTCAGCCCGCGGGTGCTTCTCCGTCGCTCTGCTGCCATCTTGTGGCGCCGCAGCAGAACTACAGGCGGGTCGGCTAAGCCCTCATCCCTGTCTTGCAGGTATTTTGTTTTCCACGTTAGTGTTCGGACCGGCCTGCGGCTTCATCCTGGGATCCATGTGCACCAAAGTCTACGTTGATGCCGTGTTCATCGACACCAGTGAGTTGACGAGACGCCTCTGTGGCCGTGCCGCCGCCGGTGACTGACGCTCCGTCTCTGCTTCTGCTCAGGTACTCTGGACATCACCCCCGACGACCCCCGCTGGATTGGGGCGTGGTGGGGCGGCTTCCTCCTCTGTGGTGCCTTACTTTTCCTGTCGGCCATCTTCATGTTCGGCTTCCCGCAGGTCCTGGACCAGCAGGACGGTGGGGGGGAGAGCGAGCAGGCCATGCTGCCCCCCTCCGTCAGCCCGGACTGCCCGGGCCCCAAAGCCGTCTACGGCTTTGACATGAACAGCGGGCTGTCGGTGTGCCAGCATCTGCGAGGTGAGGAGGCGGGGCTTGATCCGCTGCCTGTCGGCGGCCTCTGCTGCAATAACGTGGCTTGTGTGTGGGCGGAGCCAGTGATCCCGCGGGTCACTCGGCACCTTCTGTCCAACCCGGTCTTCAGCTGCGTCACGCTGGCCGCCTGCATGGAGATCGCCGTGGTGGCTGGCTTCGCCGCCTTCCTGGGGAAGTACCTGGAGCAGCAGTTCAACCTCACCACCTCCTCGGCCAATCAGCTGCTGGGTAGGCCTCCGCGTGACCGGCTGGGCTGGGGGTGGACGCGGCTTCTGACCCCCGCCGTCTGCAGGTCTGACCGCCATCCCCTGCGCCTGTCTGGGGATCTTCCTCGGAGGGCTGCTGGTGAAGAAGCTCAACCTGTCGGCTCTGGGCGCCGTCCGCATGGCGGTGCTGGTCAACCTGGTGTCCACCGCCTGCTACGTGTCCTTCCTCTTCCTGGGCTGTGACACCGGCCCCGTCGCCGGGGTGACCGTGGCCTATGGCAACGAGTAAGGCCCGCCCACGCCGCGGCCGCAGCATGACGAGCGCCTGCTGCCTACAGCTGTGTGTGTGTGTGTGTGTGTGTGTGCGTCCCGCCTCCGCAGGAGCCTGAGGTCGTGGCAGCGCCCCGAGTCTCCCTGCATCAGCACCTGCAACTGCTACACCGCCTCCGTCAGTCCCGTCTGCGGATCCAACGGAGTCACTTACCTCTCGGCCTGCTTCGCCGGCTGCACCAAGCCGGTGAGTGAGCGTCGGCACCTGTCCTCGCCGCCTCCACTCACGTCTTCCTCCTCCGGGTGCCAGAACCTGACGGGCTGCACCTGCGTGTCCAGCAGCGCGGACGAGGCGGTGGCTCTGCCCGGGAAGTGTCCCAGTCCCGGCTGTCAGCAGGCCTTCCTCACCTTCCTGTGCGTCATCTGCGTGTGCAGCATGATCGGCGCCATGGCCCAGACGCCGTCCGTCATCATCCTCATCAGGTAGGGACCGCTGTTCCGAGGCCCTGCTGCCCCCGCCGCGTCAGCACGCGCCTCTCATAAACAATGGAGGACGCGTCATGGTCCTTGCAAATGCTTGACTGAGTTTTCACAAGAAGGAGCAACAGTGTCGCAAAAAGGGGATCGCAAAGTCAAAGATGGTTATGGCATGACAGTGTAGACGGCCCCTGCTGCAGACAATGGTCCTCAGTGTGGCCCAGACCAAGGTCCGCGCTCCCTGAGCCTCTTCCTGTGGAGGGCGGCCCAGGCTGCGCTCCACGTCACAGCCGGGAGTCGGCGCTCACTTGAACTCCGCTTCAGTCTTTTGCGTTCCTGAAGGCAAATGCAAAGCCTCAGCTGCCCTCTAGAGGGCGCCACGGTGAGAAATGACTGGCCGGTGGCTACAGCTCGGTTCACAGGATGAAACGACGTCACTGACCCAAGATCCGGTCCAGATGTGGACTCTCCGGCTAGGTCCGTCCTCGTGGGAACTTGTGCACCGACAGTCCTCTAGGGGGCGAGAGTCCGCGTCCTGACGGACTGAACCTGTGTCTGCAGAACCGTGAGTCCGGAGCTCAAGTCCTACGCGCTGGGCCTGCTCTTCCTGCTGCTGCGGCTGATCGGTGAGTGGCTGATCCTCCTGCACGTGGACACGCCTTCACCGTGGCGCCGCGTCTCGCCCGCAGGCTTCATCCCGCCGCCGCTGATCTTCGGGATGGGCATCGACTCCACCTGCTTGTTCTGGAGCTCGGTGTGCGGGGAGAAGGGCGCCTGCATGCTCTACGACAACGTGGCCTACCGACACCTGTACGTCAGCATCGCCATCGTGCTCAAGTCGTCCGCCTTCCTGCTGTACGCCACCACCTGGCAGTGCCTGCGCAAGAACTACAGGAAGTACATCAAGAGCCACGAGGGCTACCTGACGCCCACCGAGCTCTTCTCCTCCAACGTCACGCTGGACAATCTGGGCCGAGAGCTGAGCCACAACCCGGCCAGCAGGACCAAGTTCATTTACAACCTGGAGGAGCCCGACACCTGCGACAACATGGAGTCCGCCTTGTAGAGGGTCACCAAGGCCAATCCTGTCGCCCCCTGCTGTCAGGGAGTGAGGCCGCACCTTCAGCCGCGTTCCATTCCACAACTCGAAGCTCTCTTTTGTTGACGACTGCACACCACACCGAGAATAGCCGCATGCTGATCCGACCTACGCTAGCAAGTGCGAATGCTAACACGCTACGGATAAAGAGTTTTACTGTGATACTGTACTCTGCTGAAGGAGACTCACCAAACATATTTATCGCCGGTGCAGCAGTGGGTCCCCTGATGCCGGGAGCCCGGTGGGGCAGAGGAGGCGGGGCAAACTTGTAGCTTCACCGTTTCAACACGTAGCATTAGCCGCTGTGTGAGTCGTCCGTCATTTAGCGACAGTGACATCACCAGCTTTAGCTTTCGGCTAACACTTGGTCGTACCTCAGTGTTGTGCGCGTCAAGGCGGACTGGTTAGGAACAATGGAGGGCGTGAGACATGAAGCAGCGCAGAGGTTTCCTGCATGACGATCCAGGGGGCGCTAGAGCAGCCAGGTGGGCTGTGACTCTGGCAGAGGAACCTGTGACACTTTTGTTGTGTGAGGTGCTGGAAAGCAGCACTCCACAAACGCTGGAAGGATTTGGCCGTGTGGGGGCGCTAACTGAACAGCGTTGTGATTTTTTTCAAATGTCAGGCTTGCGGTCTCACGAGCAAGTCCCGTATTTTGACGTCACAACATGGTGAACTCTGGACTCACAAGACTCTGTCTGGACTGGACTTGAGCGTGACAGTAAAGGTGGCGATGTTGAGCTCAATTCTCCAATTCTCCATTTGAAAGCTCGGGGGTTGGCGGCTCTCTCCAGCGCGCGAGTGACTCGACGCGTATTTGTGGTCGGATGAAGATTCATTGCTTTTACTTGAAACTTGACGCTGAATTGACGCTATCTGCGGCGCCAGCTAAGATTAGGTGATGATGTGATCCCACTACCTTAAGCTGCTCAGAGTTCGGCCGCTCACATGTTCTTAATGGATGCTTCCTCCTCTCATCGCCACAAATCCGCAAACATGTCACTGAAATCGAGTCCAAGTCGGAAACATGAGACCATAAGAACCAAGGTGTCGGGACAGATTCCTCAGCGAGCACATTATGTACATCACAAGGACACGCAGATAGCTAGCTAGCTAGCAAGCAGACAAGCGCTAGCTGTGTGAGTCCATGGCTAACGCTCGTCTGGACTGTTGCTGCTTCTGCAGCACAGCAACAGGAACCAAAACACAGAGGGAGCGTTTGTTTGTCGCTCTCAAATTGTCGTCTCCGCTCACACTCTCCTTCTTGACTGCACTGCGCGGTCTTCTCTCCTCGGAGCCCGTTTCTCCTCACACTGACATGTCTGCGTCGCACCACACCAATTAGCCGGCTCACATGCGCCCCCACGTGTTCAAGTGAATCAGTATTGACCAGTCAACATAGCTGAGGTGCCACGCTAGCTCGCTGCTTTCACCTCTCTGTTGACGCTACTTTGCTGAAGGTGTTTAACTGACAGACGGAACCGAGATGCACTCAGATCAAAGCGCGATGAAACAGCGTGAATGTGAAGTCGCCAGAAAGTTTATTATAAATAGATATGACTAGCTTATAAGATGATAGTCAACAAAGCATATATCTTTCTTTTAACAAAAGTAGCGCCTCCTAGTGGCCTGTCCATTATAGTGCATGTTAGCTGCTATACAACATCCACTAGCATGTTATTTATGGCGCAATAGCTCTCATTCTATTTACGCTTGTTGGTCAAGGATGCTAGCAGCTAGCCAAAGAGGAAGCCGCTGTCAAGGAATGTAGTTTGTAGTGAGACGTGCTGCTAGCTGCTAGCTGTGCATCAGGGTTTGGGCTGCAGGTGGCGCAAAGAACAGTTTGACCTCGTCCTCCAGCTCCGACCACGTTAGTTAGCTAAGCGCCGCAGCTGATTATCCCGGCACTCTTTTCTTTGCGGTGTTTTTAACTACAGCTCGTAGCTGTTATACTTGAGAGACACACCACAGCTTCCGTCCCACGCTACAAGCTAGCTGCTTCCCAATATGTCGCCGCTGGAGGCCCATGCAACGCTCCGGATTCACACGTGACTGGCTTGCTAGCGTCCTTGCTGCCCGTGTTGACGTAGCCCGAGCCGCGCCCGAACGTGAACCTGCGTCTCCTTCTGTGGAGCAGTGTGTCTCTGCAGGAAACCTCTGAAACAAAAAACCTTTGCGATGTTCGGGGAAAATGTTTGGTTTTCTGAAGCGCCACTCAAAGTTTTGATTTGCTCTGTTGCCTTTTTCATTTTTATAATTAAAGTCGTTACATTTTGATTAGACGCTTTTTGTGCTGTAAAGTTGGGAAACATGATTGTACGTTTGTTGTAAATACATTAAATCTATTTTTGTTTGTACGTCCTGAGCTGTGTTATGGCTAGCGTGAGCCGGTGTGGTCCCCACATCCTGAGCCTCAGCTGCGAATGCTGGCTCGTCGGTTGTGTGTGTGTGTGTGTGTGAGTAACTGGTGGTGTGTGCCACAGTGCAGAGCGCATGTGTGTTTCCTCAGAAGTGTGTTGGTGTGGAGATGTGTTTCACTCTGTGCTAGCTTGTGATTGCTTCATTAGAAGTTGCTTTGAAACTCTCAGGTGAACTTAAACGTGAAACAGAAACAGCAAAAGACTTTAAAAGTCAAAATTAGATTTGTCTTAAAGTCACACCCCAGCCTCCCGACCAAGAATTGGTCCCCACTAGTACAGCAGTACGAGGACACACACACACACACCATTTGGTCGGTCCGTCCTCAGCGCTGGTGCGAGGTAGAACTAGCTGGATGCCGATGTGGCAGATGCTGCTGAAAACACGTCCGGACGGCCAGTCACGTGTCACGCCGGCGTTGGGAGCTGAGAAAATGGCGGGTCACAGGTCGACCCGTGACTCACCTCTGCGCTGACATGGACCTGGATGCTGCTCGGGTTTATGTGAAGGTCACGGAGCTCGGAGGGTTTCTGAGTGCAGGCGAGCTCTTGGTGCAGTCAGACGGAAACCCGCCGCTCGGTGACGGCGAGCTAGCGTGAGTGGCGACATGCTACCGACTCGATGACCGCAGACCTGACAGACGGATGTGTCTTCCACTTGTCTTCACATTGACCCGCGACTGACGAGTGGCCGGCCCTGATGTCTCACCTCTTGAACCCGGAGAACTTGGGCGTGACCCGCTCTGACCCGCACGCTCCGCCGCCCCCCGGCCACCTGCTGAGCCAGAGCTGAGGCTGACCTGATGGGGCGGCGTGCCACGTCTTGTCAGGGTGCAGAGTGCAGACTCCTTCACGGGGAGGGCCCCGGCAGTGGAGCCGTACCAGGCTTCACGTCTCACCCGCGGCTGTGGACGACACGCGACAGCTCCGCCAGGACTGTTGCGGCAGGTTTTTTTTCAGTGAAAGTGGGGGTCATTTATGGTGCTGGACCAACATGACGGGAAGGAAGGAGCTTTGCAAATGGGCTTGTCAAAAACTAGTGACAGTTTTCAGTGTGGAATATATCTGGAGAAGATCAATCAACAAATGCAGATGCTAAATAAAAACGGAGGGTAAAATGAGGCCATCTTTTACGAGGTGGTGCGCCATGAGCAGTTTCCGGGCTGATGCCTTGTCTTGTTCCTCACGAGGGCGGAGCCTGATGGAGGTTTGGTTGGGGGCGGAGTCTGAGGGTTGTTCAGTAGCCAATGAAAACAGTGATCAGGGTCGGGATCTCAAGGCTCAGAAACAGCCTGGAGAGAGGTGGAGCTGGAGGTCGGCCATGTTGGTTTATAGTGACGCTGCACCACTCACTTCCTCAGTTCTGACTTCCCTCTGTTCTACGGGTCCATCATGGGAATCTGGACATCTAGGATTCAGGATCCTTCACGTCTGAACCGCGAGCCTTGGCCCCAAGATTTGTGGTACAATATGAGCGTTTGGAGTTGCACTTCATCTCAACTGGGAGGGAGGGGATCTGCAGAGGGCGGGGCCAAGGGAGACTCGAGTGACGGCTGGAGTTGGCGGGAAAGTCGCAGTGATTGGATGAAAGTTCAGCGCCTCAGCGGATTGGTTGGAACTGACAGTTGCGATGTCAACATCGCCACCTGCTGGAGGGACAGCCTAATGAACGCCTAAAGTGACCCAACCCTCAAGGACGCCACACGACCTTGGCTTGTCTCACCACGACTCCCAGTGCTCCGTGTGGGTGCGAGCACTGACACTTCTCCAATTATCCAGAACATGCAAATCAGGAACACAAACCAGCTGTGAATTGCAAATAGGGTGTCGCTGTGGTCATGTGATCCATCATGTGAGCGGCGGCAGCACGGCTCCGGCGGTGACATCACTGCAGTTTGATGGTGCTGCTGCTGCTGCGGTCACATGACCAGGCGTCTCCTGGCAGCCGTCATTTCCCAGAGTGCAGAGTGGCAACCAGAGACTAGGAAGTGGTCGACGCTCGAGTCCCACCCCGGATTCCCTCGCCATCCATCTCATCATCTGTCCTCATTAACAAACACAACATCCATCAAAATGGCCACCGGCGTCCGACAGTTCCGGTCGCCTCGACGGTTTCCTGGAAACACAGCACTGGAGGCTCCAACACAACAGACAGGCAACACGAGCGTGGCATGAACAAACACCGAGTTCCAGAGAGGTGAGAGCT
The DNA here is from genome assembly GCF_027744825.2 of Synchiropus splendidus. Taxonomy (NCBI): domain Eukaryota; kingdom Metazoa; phylum Chordata; class Actinopteri; order Syngnathiformes; family Callionymidae; genus Synchiropus; species Synchiropus splendidus. The sequence goes on along the minus strand of NC_071338.1, from coordinate 33,836,316 downwards.
CACGTTTGGTCCCACACTGACAGCGCGAAGGTCAAGTCCGGACGCTAAACCGCCATCAGGTTTGTGTGTGTGTGTGTGTGTGTGTGTGTTTCAGTCGTGTGATGGACTGGTGACACGTCCTCTGAGGACGGCGCCTCTCACCGAGTGTCAGCTTCCTTCACCTCAAGCCAGTGCGTGCGTGTGTGTGTGTGAGTGTGCGTCCTCTGGAAGACGGCCCTCCTCTGATGTCACGGCGAGGACAGATGAGTCTGGACGGGCTCTGACTCGCGGGTGAGTCTGACCTGAAGCGTCCCAGCATCACCACTGCACTGCCTTCTGTCTTTCACTGGAGTGTGTGTTGGGTTGAGCTGCGCTTGTGGGGCCACTTCTTGGAAACAGGAGCCCACAAGGTTATGTCTGAATTACAGTGTTAAAGCGTCAAAATAAGCGGCTTCCAGTTTGGTTCCAAGTCCTGATTGAGCTGAGCCAGGAGAGGTCCCCGCAAGGATGCAGAGACACACGTGTGTGAAGCGTGCATGTGAGCAGGAGCCACAGTCAGGCGTGTTCCTCTCTGATGCTCTTCTCCTGTGAAGCTCTGCACACCTGTCTCTGAGCTCCAGGACCTTCGTATCTCCCGTGGTCCCTCCTCCTCCCCCACCCCTATGATGACGTCATCCGGTGAGAGCGCCACCCTCACCTTCGCCGCTCTCCACCCACCTGTCCCAGATCAGCCCCCAGGACGCTCCTCTCAGGTGAGCACAGTCAGGGGTCATAATGTTCTGGCTCATCCGAGCTGCTCTCAGGAACTAACTGATTTTAATGTGTGGTACTGGTTCACGACCAACAGGGGGCGCCAGAGACAAGGAAATGATGGACGAGAGCAACTCCGTCACGTGATTTATGTCAGACAAGGAACTTTTTTTTCCATCAATTGTGTGTCATGTACTGAAACCGTCTGCTTCTCTTCCGTGAGCTTCTGACACTGCAGCCAGAGACTTGAGCTAAACAAAGTCCACCGGTGCCAGAACACAAGACTGGACTGACTCTCACAAACAGCGTTTCGTTCCTTCAAAACTAAACGACTCGTCGGCTGATGCTAACTCATATCGGCTCGAGCTACGCGGAGTCGGGCCTTTTTTTATCTCAATGAATTGTGCTGAAGCTGAGTTCACTCTCCATTCATGGCAAATGAATGTGGGATTCATTCATGTTGGACACCATAGTGTCCGGAACATTCCTCAGAAGAAGCGGAGAGGCTCTGAAGAGGCTCAGCAACATGCTAACAGCTTAGCATCAGACACTTTATCGGCCACTCTGGTGCTGAGAACTGCTTCCTTTAAGCTACCTTCAGACCAGGTATTTGCCATTGATCGTGAGTGAACTAGGCTTCAGTGCGATTCATTCAGATTACAAAGGAAAGTTTAAATGGAACCTCAGGACACGTGACAAACCTGAAGTTGCACTGGGTGCGGTCAAATCTGAGCGACTCCTTTTTGGCTCCGACACTGCTCGAGATGGTAGCCATGAGCAACCATGACGGTGACCATGACAGTGAAACCGAGGAGTGTTGCACCTGATCCAGCTGATGGCCGGGGCTCCTCTGCTGGACCTGACCCGCATAAAGCTCCATGGAAGGTGGGGAGAACAGATGAACATGGTCCAAGCCAGCGAGCAGCAAGACTGAAGCTTCAAAAATGTGCAACAGTATTTGGTGGCAGCAAAACACACCTGCGTGAAGACGCAACCCAGTCGACAAACGTCCAGGCAAACACGTGCTCGTCGGGACCACCAGGGGGGGAAAAGTGAAAAAGCGTTTCGGACAAAAACAAACGCCTCTCCAGAGCCGTGCGTCCCAGCCTGGCCACGCCCTCTGCGCTGACGTCACGGCGCCACAGCCAGTGACGCGCGCTCTCCGCTGCTGGAGCAAAGCATCCCCTAAATCTCCCCCTCCTTCCTCGCCCTTCCCATCTCTCCCTCCTCTCTGGACTCGTGAACAGAACTTGGGAGCGATTGGGAGCGCAGGGAGCGCCGGGAGAGCCAGGTCTGACCACTCCATCTGCTCCAGTCGCAGCCGAGATCTGGACCCGGCCCCGTGGATTACCGTGTCCCGGCTTCACCTCCGAGGACGAGCGCTTCCTCGCCACACTTGCGCTCAGAGCCGTGCGTGACCCACATCCTCGCAGCGGAACCGCGTGGATGCGCGCTCGCTGACGGGCAAAGTTGGACGCGCGAAGTTCGGTCGACATGGCGATGGTGGCGTGGAGAAGCACGGAGGGGGTCGGGGACCCCCAGGGGTCGCTCTCCTCCCCGGGCTCCCAGGTGGGGCCCTTGCCTCTGGCCGGGCCCCTGAACCCGAGCTCCTCTCTGGACAGCAGCGCGCAGCCCAACCCGTCCGGCACCGGCACCGGCACCGGCACCAGCACCGCCACCCCGTCCTCGTCGTCCTCGTCCTCGGACAAGCAACAGAACCAGCAGATCGAGTGCATCGTGTGCGGCGACAAGTCCAGCGGGAAGCACTACGGACAGTTCACCTGCGAGGGATGTAAGAGCTTCTTCAAGCGCAGCGTGCGCCGCAACCTCACCTACACCTGCCGCGCCAACCGCAGCTGCCCCGTGGACCAGCACCACCGCAACCAGTGCCAGTACTGCCGCCTGAAGAAGTGCCTCAAAGTGGGCATGAGGCGAGAAGGTAGGCGGGGGTGCGGGGCTCCAGCGCCGGCGCCGCTAGCATCATGTAGCACGTCGCTGTCCAGGTCGCGGCCATTACGAGTCTCCGCCACAGTCATTTGCCGCGGAACTCGACTTATCACTCCGTTATGACTCTTTTTCAACGGTAATTACTGCATAACAGAGCGAAAGATGTATGTTCCTGTGCGGTTCGACCGTCGTGAACGGCGTGTAAATAACACGACTCTGGATCAAGAGCGTGAACATCACGAGGAATATGAGCATCTGTCACAAAATGTTTCTCATTTGTGACGCAAAAAAAAAAAACAAAAAAAAAAAAACAAACAAACAACAACAACAGAAAAGAAAAACGCGGTTTTGTTCTGTAACTGACTGTTAAATGGATCGAACCGTGGCCACAGAGCTGTTCGGAGTTCAGCACTCAGCAACAGATATTTACGGTGTTTCTGCACAGGGGTCATGAACTCTGGTCAGCGCGCGCGCGCGCGGGAGTGTTTACGTCGTGCAGTCATGTGTGTCGTTATATAACGGAGGCCCGAAATAACTGAAGAAACACGCGACATGTCGATCGATCAAAGCAGCTAAAGCCGCGCAATCACCATTTAACCAGGCAAAAAGAAATATGGCCTAGAGTTCGCACGTCTGTTTTTTTTTTTTTTTTTTTGCACCAATTATAAGTATAATATGCTATTAATATGCTACAATGATCGTAGCTTCGGATGAGGGACCTAATCATGAGAATTAAATATTATAAAAATGTTAGCACTTCTAATACAACAAATAACAACAGTGTAATAATATTATCAGGTCCATTTCGAAAACGTTTCTTGATCCAAGTAAAAACTGTTTTATTTTAACATTAAAGTTCACCAAATATTTATCTGAAATTGAATTACGAAGAACATAAATAGATAAATGTAGTGAGAGAATGATTTCGTTATTTTGATGAAATTCTCGAAAATGTAAGGGACCGTCGTATGACCTACATTTCAGAACAATTATTTGCTCACAAAATAATAATAATAATAATAAAAAAAGAACACGAAGAACGCCGCGCAGGCTGGAGGTCACGACCTCAAATGTGTGTGTGTTTATTCAAGGCCTAATAATGTGTAAAACTGATCGAAAACAATTATAAAAAATAAATAATTGCTCACCTTTTTATTCGTATAATTTAGATGAAATAATCGAATGCAAATGCATCATGGTGACGAGTATTTTCATGATATTTCGGCAAACCCAACCTGAAGTGGCGCCTGGATAATAACAAGTCGATGAAACAGAAACGAACGTTTGTCAGTCAGACCGAATGTTTACGTGACGGGCGAGGCGGCTCTGCCGAGTGCGCAGCTCTGGAGCGGTCGCGTCAGGTCAGTCAATTCCGGTGGAAGTGACGCGCCGTATCGAGTTCGGTTTGGGATCATGGCGTGGTCGGAACCACTGCGGGGTTCGACTTTGTTTATTTGTGTCCGCGGTCGCGTGTCGGTTACCGAGCGGAGGGTTCTGTGGGTGTGACGTCACGTGTCCTGTGCCCTCGCAGCCGTCCAGCGAGGCCGGATCCCCGCGCAGTCCTACCACGGGCAGTTGGCGCTGACCAACGGCGACCCGCTCCAGTGCCACTCCTACCTGTCGGGCTACATCTCGCTGCTGCTGCGGGCCGAGCCCTACCCGACCTCCCGCTTCGGCTCGCAGTGTCTGCAGGGCAACAACATCATGGGCATCGAGAACATCTGCGAGCTGGCGGCGCGGATGCTCTTCAGCGCGGTGGAGTGGGCGCGGAACATCCCCTTCTTCCCGGACCTGCAGGTGTCGGACCAGGTGGCGCTGCTGCGCCTCACCTGGAGCGAACTCTTCGTGCTGAACGCGGCGCAGTGCTCCATGCCGGTGCACGTGGCGCCGCTGCTGGCGGCCGCGGGCCTGCACGCCTCGCCCATGTCGGCGGACCGCGTGGTGGCCTTCATGGACCACATCCGGCTCTTCCAGGAGCAGGTGGAGAAGCTGAAGGTGCTGCACGTGGACTCGGCCGAGTACAGCTGCATCAAGGCCGTGGTGCTCTTCACCACAGGTGAGTGCGGCCAAGATGGAGGACGCGGTGGCGGGAAGCTGGTCTTGCGCCGTAGCAGCGGCACAAACGGGAAAAACAGGAAGGAGCTAATCCGCAGCAGAGGCACGGTAAAGGGCCACGTGGCCCCAGGCCCACATCCCACTGCTGTTAGCGGACACGTGTTCGACACCAGCACAACAACAACAACACAGGAGGAGAACACAACATGACAACATGGCGACTGTGCTGAACAAACAGCCCGCGCTTTAGCCGCATGCTAGCTAACAGAGGGGTCCGCCGCCGCCGCTGCCAAATATAATCGGCTGCAACGGAATAAAGAAATTTTCGTTTTAAAATCACATTCGGATGTAAAATACAAATTTGGTGAAATATTCCCAAAAAATAGTGTTTGATTTTGCTTTTGAATGAAAGCGTTTTGTCATTGAAATGGCAATAATATATAGATTTAACGGTGATCTGTTCCATGCGTCACAGCACTGTAAAGATAATGCTCATATGAAAGCCACACACCAAACGACGGCGACGAACACAAAGCTGCAGCCAATAAACTAATAAATGGTGACTGTCATTTGAATATTGAACATCCTGACAGCTGCAAAAATAACATGATTTATTATACTAGTAATAACAACGGTGTAATAGTATTATGACATTTATTTCAGGATTCATCCAAGTGAATAGTATATAAATATAAATAGCAGTAAATACTAATGAATAATGCTATAAGGTGCATTCAGAACTATTTATGGATTAAATAAACAGATAATGTTTCAGGAGCGGAACACACCATTATTTTTGAATTTAGTTTTATCAAACAGTTGCATGTCCACAAAGATTCTGCGGATAAAACTGCGGATAAAATATGATATCTTCTCGAGAATATTTCTGTGACTAAATGCCAAGGTCAGAGGTCAGTTGTTGCTCCTCCGTTTCTGCAATTAATTCAATTCCAGTTAATTTCCTCGGCAGATGAAAATCTAATTTACGGTCAGGTTTCCTTCTGCGGACCGGACCAACACACCGCAGGGTGTCAGGAATGACAACACGTCGCAGGACAAAACACAACCCAACGTCCACAGCGTCACAATCCAAACACACTTTTTGACGCCTCACGACATTTTTCAAAAATCTAGTTTCAAGCGTGCGTGGGAAGGTTAAACGATGTTTTGAGACATTTAGAACTGGCGATCAAAGGGTTTCTTCTGAAGGAAGACGCTTCACCTCCAGCGTAAACACAGCGCGCTGGCGGGGAAGTGTTGGCCGTTTATCACTCACATTCGCTGGTGTCGTGGCGTGGCACGATCAATGGAGTGAGCTGTAAAACACTTGATTCTGAAAAGGTTTAATTAATTGGCGCTAATGTGCAGCAGTGCAGCAAGTGAGTGATGATGTTTGACGAGATGGATGAACAGCACGGCAGCGCAGAAGAAAAGAAAATGCTCTCCCGTGTCGTTCTATTTTAATCCCCACGAGCACCTCCCAGCACGTGTCTGCAAAGTGGGACACAGTAACCGCACTTTAACCCCTGCTGCCTCCAGCGCTACAGTTCACTCAGGGACCGGATGGAAGCGGCGCCCGCCTCAGTCTGCTCTTAGGACCCAGACGCCATCTTGTAGTTCGGATGGCGTCTGGCCACGGAAGGTCAAACGCTGCTGGTTGTTCTCTGGTCTCCGCCGAAGAAGACAGTGGAGCGTTGGACTTCCCTCGGCGTCTCCCGCCTTCACTAGCTCGGCTGTATTGTGGCGGTATTTTGGCGTTTAAATAGTGAACTTCAAACAGATGACAAAACCTTTTGCACCAATGTGAAACAAACACGATGTTGTTCTTTGCGTCGCTCACGCGGCATCAGAGAGGTTTGAACAGCAGCAGTTGTGACGTTAACATGTTGTGTGATACACAAACAAGACGCTGACTCGGCGCTAGCTAACGTTTTCGGATCTCAGTGGCACCGACCTTTGCTGACGTGAGTTGCAGCAAACCTCAGACGAACCAGGCCCCTGGACCAAAGCACTGCCTAACCGTAGCAGAAAGAAAAGTGCACGGAAACACTGACCAATCGTACGACTCGTCCTTCCAAGTAGCGCCAAGCTCTGGGACCAGACCGCCAACCCTGGTGGCGCTAAACCTGGCTAAATAGACCAAATCCTTGTAGCCCTTGAGCAAAGCCAAATGAGGCTCAGGAGATTGCAGTCCTAGCCGTAGCACGTGTGTGTGCTACCAAGCCTTGATACTTGCTCTTTGAAAGTAGCATAGCCAGGGCTAACTGACGCCTGACCTTGATGCTGCTAACCCGGTGGCTCACGACTAGTGAATCGCTCTCTGATCTGCAGCCATCCTGGTCCGGTCCGTCTCTTCACATGTCCGGCTGGCGGCGCGACGGCGTGAATACCGTCAACTCCGTGATCCGTGTCATGTTTTCCGCTTGCTTCGATGCTTCGTTTCAATACGTCAGGCCCTGGGGAAACCCTGCTCAGGGGCGCTCAGACCCTCAAGTCTATTTCACAAGGCCGTTGTCCTCCAAGACCGTCCGGGAGCTGGAGTGTGGTTCTAGAAAACTTTTCACTGCGCTGAAGCTGGATGGAGCATTATTTAGTACCATCATAGCACCAAACCTGGGTCGACCCGGTCCAGTCCGGGACCAAGCGGTCGGGCTCCTTCAACATCACTGTCATTAAGTCCAAATGTCCGTCTTCTTTTCCACAGAGTTTGGACCCCGCCTCGGCTGGTCATGTGACCACACCTGGTTTTCATCTCATTGTAAATTAATGTGGCAGAATCTTAACGTTTTTAATCTCAATACGCTACAAAACACCACCAGAGTCAACATTCTAACAAGAGGTCTGACGACTTGTGCGCCTCACTGAGTGGTCAACTCTAATAAAGCAAAACTGAGGAGACAGAGGGAAACGATCTGTTCAGGAGTCATAGTCGTGTACACGTGACCTGGGTGTTAGATTGTCGTCTGTGGTGCTGAGCCGCAGCAGCCAGGTTGGTCCATCGCCCCCACGAGACGCCGTCCAAAGTCGGCGCTAAACTGTTCCAAACCGTGCGGGCACTCAAGCAGGGAGGACGGGGGTGGGCCTACTGGTCCTTGGGGGCTGGTTTTTCCGCCAGCGCACGCAGCTCCACCACCCAGGTCCCAGAAGCTGCTTCAGCCGGCGCCTCTTTGGTGAAACTGTGGGTCCTTAAGAAGCAGCGGGAGGAGGGTCGGTATTGGACCGGCCTCAGGCTGTTGATGCTCCTGACCCTAACATGCTCCTCTTCTCATTGGTCTCTAGATGCTTGTGGTCTGTCGGACGTGGCCCACGTGGAAGGTCTGCAGGAGAAGTCCCAGTGTGCACTGGAGGAGTACGTGAGAAGTCAGTACCCCAACCAGCCCAACCGCTTCGGGAAGCTGCTGCTGCGGCTGCCTTCGCTGCGCACCGTGTCCTCCTCTGTCATCGAGCAGCTTTTCTTCGTGCGTCTGGTGGGAAAGACCCCCATCGAGACCTTGATCAGGGACATGCTGCTGTCCGGCAGCAGCTTCAACTGGCCGTACATGCCTATCCAGTAGAGAGCGCCCCCCTCAGAGTCTCGGACCCGCTGCTGCCAGGAAACACGGATGTTAAAGGGAAAGTTTCCGTGATTTTTCTACGAAAAGCCATTTTCCTTGGACCTGAGAAGAGACTTGGAGGTGACCCCACTTCCACCAGTGAGGAGCGACCGGTGTGGGACCTCTTCTTTATGTTCTTGTTCGGGGGGGGAGGGGAATAACGATATTTATTGGACCTTGTGTGTGTATTTATGACCTTTGTAAATTATCTTCCTTTTGTTTGTTTTCTGTACCTTTGCCCCCGGACCCGTCTTGTGTTCTCCTGTCTTTTGAGACTCGTAGGCACTTTGAAGCAACTGCAGAGTCGGTTATCACCTTTTCACGATCACATAAACCACCACGGCGCTGCGACCCGCTGAAGTTCGGATCTAAGATGGAGACCTCACCTCTCCGTCTGACCCTGAGGCGCGTTCTTCTCAGTACCTCCGAACTCTGTGGACTGTCCTCAGAGAGGAGAGCACAGTTGAGAAAAGTCCTCCTCTTGGATTGGACACTGGACCGTGGGACCTCAGACGGTGAGAGGAGCACGGTCAGGCTTCCCACCCCACCCTGACTGTCTGGACCTCCTGGCTCCTCCGACCGCCTCCTCTCAGTGGGAACAGAGGGCTTCCACTCAGTTTCCCCCGGTGGACCCTGACCCGTGAGTGTCCTCTCCTCAAGTGTCCTGTGGCTTTTCCCTTGATTCTTGTCCCTTCCTCTGCAAAACACACGAGTCCCCTCCGTCATTCCGTCGACCTGAGCTTCATCCCCGATATTGACTCCACTTATGGCTTCTATCGTCTCCTGAGCGTGTCTCCTTGGTAGAGTGGGAGGAGCATGCGTAGCTGGGCGGAGCCCTCGGTACCTCGCGCTGGCTTTGGTGCCATGGCCGCTCTGGACCGTGTCCGCCTCTGCTAATGTACATATCTGGTCTCCGGTGTTGTGGTGAGTCGGCAGGGGTGCGGCGACTCGTGAGAATGTTATTAACCTACGGAGACTAAACCCTCGCCACCAGGAGGTGGAGCTCATCAGCCAACGGCCGCCGTGTTTATCGTAAACCTGACGGTGGCAACCCGTAACCTTGTCCGAGCTCCAGTCGCCGCTACAGCCAGCCGTCCTCTTCCGTTACCCAAAAAACGTCTCCTGCTGGGATTGTTGCTGCAGTCTGAACTGGCCAGTCAGGGTTCCGGTCCGATTCACGCGTCACTGAGCCGCGGCCGCTTCATCACGACAGAACACGGCAGGGCATTTCAACTGTGTGTGTGAGTGTGTGTCTGTCTTTTTTACCTCCACTCTGATGTACTGTGAAAGATATTGGTGAGAACATATTGGTACGTATTAAATTATAATTCAAGATTTATAAATAAAGTGTATTTGGTTTATTGGAGTGGATTCTTCACAGCTGCCGCCGAGTGTGTGTCCAAACAGGAATTATTCGCCATCGCAGACAAACTGGATGATAATCTGCTCTCATCTGGTCAATGAGCACAAATGGAGGCCCGACATTTGGCGGGAGGCGGAGCCTGGTCGGGACAGGTGGTCCACAGCGGGCTGCAGCCTGCTCTCCAGCGCCCCCTTGAGATTCACCAACGCTGTGGCGTCCCAGATCCAGCTCTTCTGCCGCGTTTTGAACCTGGATTCGTGCTCCTGACTCCAAGTCAGCCACTTCACCATTCCCACCCTTTTATCTTCATGAAGAACATTTCAGAATTCATGATCTTTTGTCAAACAAAACATAGTCCAATTTAGTTTTGTTGCCAGTCCAGATTCTTTCAATTCCAATCAAACTGGTGATGAAGCTTGGAAAATTCATCTTGATTTTGAGCATTTTTCATGGAAAGCTTGGAAACAAACTGTTTGAGTTCATTAAATTCTGTTTTCATGCAAAACAGTCTGTTTTCTCGTGTCATCTTTTTCACTGTTCTCTGCAGTGTTGCTGCAGCACTTCATCCTCCTGCTCTCCTGCAATTTTACCTGCTATGGTTCTGGATTCAATCTTTCATCGCCGCTTTTTATTCATGTCTCAAACTCAACAGAACATCTTTTGGTCAAAAAATGTCTAATTTTTCTTTGCTATTATTTTTTAAATATTATTTATTATATTTATTTTAATTATCTTTGAGGTTTGAATCCAATCATTTCATCGGAGGAATCAGCTTGTTCTTCTGGGGCCTCTGCTCCAGAGCCACTCTGTAATCCAGACTTGTGTCTCACACCTGTTTTTGCTGTGTCTCTGGACCGTGGACTGCCACTCGCTCTTCCACATCCGTCACCTCCACAGGAAATTCATACGTAGTTGGGATCCAGTAACACTGAACGCTGAATATGAACTGTGAATTAAAGTCACGGTGAAGGATCAACAGGAATATTTTGCTGGAGCCGTAGACGTGTTAGAGGTCAAACACCGGCACAGATCTAAGCCAGGGTTGGACCCCCAGCACCCGTGTGGGGTGTGTCTCCTCCTGGTGCCTCGTGAGGTCTGGGCTCCGAATGTGGGAGCCCGAGAGCCTCTGGCTCTTGTCCCGAGCTCCTCCCGCCTCAACCCTCAGGCGGAGGTGAAAACCTCCTGAAGGTCCTTGAACTCGGTGAGACTGGTGACAGGAAGGAAAAACATGGACAAGAGAGAGAAACGACTGCTTGATATCAACATGACTCGTCAACAAAAGTCTCTGGAGTCCAGCATAGATGTTCTGTCTGGGGCTGGATAATAGAAGAGAAGATCTGCTCTGGGGGCTGAAGAAACAAGCAGAAGGAGGACTGAACTGGGCGACACGCAGGTGAGCTCCTCCTCCGTCACTCACTCATCCAACACAGACAGACGGGCCTCAGGACCTTCCTGGGGCCCGTCTGTCCGTCTGTCTGTCTGTCCTCCGAGCGACTTTAGGAGCGAGTTTGTGCTGAGAAAAACAACGTCAGAATCATCCAGCGATGACGGAGGCGCGGAGATGAGCACATCACCTGCAGGAGTGACGAGCTCCCGGCAGATCTGCACGTGAGCAGACGCGCTTTTGGTTCACGACTTGGATGAGAGAAAACTTGACGCTCGTGTGTGTGTGTGTGTGTGTGTGTCGCAGGGCGCGAGGCCACGGAGCTAATGAGCGCCCCCTCGCTGCTCTGTCACTGGGGTTTAGTGTCCGGAGGTGACGCGGGCCGCTCCGTGGGCTCCCACTGTTCGGGGCCAGAGAGGCCAGCAGACATCAGCCGGGCCATTTTCCCACACCAGTCCAGGTGCGTCTGAAGCTCGGACCCCAGTCCAACATCGAGGCGATGTCACACCCGTCCCGCTGTGTTTGGCCTCCTTGAAACACACAATAATAATAATAATAATAATAATAATAATAATAATAATAATATTCCGAACGAAGAAAACATGTCACGGACTCCGTGACGGGTTTTAGTTTCAGGCGGGGTCAGCTCAGGTCTGGTTCGGCTCGAGAGGCTGGACCGACTGTTGAGGTAGATCCCGGTGCTGTCGGCGGCCCAACCAGCACTAGCACCAGGGAAGCGCGCCACTCACCACGTGTTTGGTCTCGGAGAGACTCGACACACTCTCGCGCCGTGACGCTGTAAACGATGTTTCCGTCGACATTTGATTCTGACAATGTTGTCAGGATGCAAACGAACCCTTCATTGAACTAATACACAACCCGCGAGGCTGTGTTCATCCGCGTCCGACTGGTCCGTGACTCGATTCCCGTTTATATTTATCGCAGCTCTGACTCCCACATGGCCGCAGACTGCTTTAATTGTATTGTACCGTCAACCTTCGACCACAAGAAACACATTTCGTTCTAGAAATCTGCTTTTCCGTTTCAATTCAATCTGACTAATAATAATAATAATAATAATAATAATAATAATAATAATAATAATAATAATAATAATAATAAACGGGATTTTTTTGTTCTTACTTTTGTGTTAAATAGATATTTATTTTACTCTCTGTTCTTCCTTATAAGTTACATAATTAATTGTATTATATAATGTATATAATTGTATTATTGTATTTTATATATATATATATATATATATATATATATATATATATATATATATATATATATATATATATATATATATATATATATATATATATATATATATATATATATATTATTCATGTTCGATTCATGAATTCACTATTATCATACATACATTTTTCCCATCCATTTTTTTTAACACACATTTAACGCCACGACGGTCAAACCTCTGACGTAAAACCTGGAAATCATTCGGCAGCGAACCAGTCTGAGACGCAACATGTGACTGAGTTCTAAAACTACTTAATGCGTCATCACCGGAGGTCAGAAGAACGAAGTGTACATTTCCGTTCAAGTAAAAATAAATACATAAATTCATAAATTCGCATTTTGAACGTCGGGAAATGCATGTGTTCCAGTGGAACTGGTGAGATAAACACGTGAATTTCTCCCGCAGCGAGTCGCGCCTCATCAATATATAAAGAAGCCACGAAACGACGGCGTGAAACACGCGCGGTTCACGTGGTTCCGGACAGTTCGCTTGGCGGACGCGTGAAGGCGGGCTGCGTCCACACTCACAAGGTTTTCTTCAGAAAGTTTTTTTTTTTGTTTAGGTCAGTGGTTCTGAGCTGATGCTTTGCACCTGACTCCTATTGTCTGACTTTCTTTTGGACCAGAAGCCCTGATGTTCTGTCACCTGCAGTCAAACTCCAGCCAGTGTTTGGGCCTGCCAGGACCTAATACTGTGTCCCACCGAGGCGGTGACAAACGGAGGCGAAGCGCTCCAGTGATTCCGCCGTCAACCGTATAAAAGGACCTTGATCCTGTTTTTAGACAACATCGCTCCCGGAGTCCTGTTCTCATGAAGAAAAAGCTGCTGCCCGGACGGAAGCGGTGTAGCCGATGCTAGCTAGCTAGTTTCAACATCGCTGTGCACCTGCTGCTCCTTTGGGACCAAACTTGTTCAACCGCCCAGGAGATCATGGGAGTAGTGTGGCCCCTCACTGCACAGTGAGCAAACAGCGCCGCCACATGTTGACTTGCTGTACTGGACTTTCTGATCCAACCACGTTTTTATCGGAGGTTTTGAGCCAAAGATATTATTCATCATTGTGATGCAGATGTGTGACCCCTGGAGTCTGGGAGAAGACTCAGGAGAGTCAAATCCATGTGACCAACATGTAGAAGCTAGCGTTAGCGTTAGCCTAGCAGGTGGAAGTGCCGAGTCAGGGTGGAGTCTGAAGTGCCACGTCGACAGGGCATCGCAGAGACAGCGCTGTGGCGGAGAGACCAGAGCCACGCGGGACCATCAGTGCAGGGGTCTGCAGTCTGACTCCACCACCACCACTGCCACTCTGAGTCTCTGCTGCCGGTGTGTCCAGGTTCAAACATGACAGGTGTGACCAGGAAGCGTGGACCTGCTCAGAACGGGCGGGGGTGAGAGGTGGGGGGGTGCTTCAGGTTTCAAGCTTCAGTTCAACTCGGGGCCAGAGGGCCAGATGCGGCCCTCCAAGTCCGTTCACCACTGGATGACGCGCTAGCAAACGTGCTGCCGTCAGATTCCAGGGTCCAACAGCTCTTTAGTCTGGCAGGAAGATGGTTTGGGCATCGAGAAGAAAAACGCAGGCTTGGACTTTTCACCCTAAAATGACTCAAAAGTCCAGAAAACAGAAGGTTTTCAATGAAGTGGAAGAATGAGTCCGGAACCGTTTCCTCTGCTTCCTCCCTCAACATTCTCAGCCTCCCGCGTCTGTGTTTTCTGAAACGATCGTCTCACTTCTCGATTCACAGTCCGTCCGTCCGTCCGTCCATCCGTCCGTCTGTCGGTGGAGCGTCTCCAAAAGTGTCTCACCAAACGAAGAAAGCAGCGATCGACTCAAGGACGAGAGAGAAAGAGAAGTGTCGGTTGCTAAGAGACGGCTGCAGAACAGCCTCCATGAGAAACCTGACCGTGACCCCCCCCTCCCCCTTCTCCCTCCTCCCCCGGCCAATTGCCGGCGGGACGGGGGGTGGGGGTCCCTCCAGCGAGACTCACAGCCACCACTCCTGCGGAGTCTCATGGCGGCTGTGTGTAGTTAGTGCGCAGGCGGCGAGGGGCGGAGCCTGGGAAGGTCGAGTGAGGGGAGGGATGGTGTCAGAGTGAGACGATGAAGCTCTGACAGAGAGGTGACGCAGAGTTCAGCTCAGACGAGGCCTGTGGATGAACGCGTTTGAGGCTGACAGGTGGAATCCCAGGGGCGCGTCTGTCACCGCGGCGGCTGCCAGGCCTGCGGAGAGGGGGCGGGGCCTCCGCCTCTCATTGGTGCGGCCCCGCAGCCACTCACAGGCCAGATTAGAGCTCCTCTGTGCTCCGGGCCAAAGTTAATCCTGGGGAAAACGTCTCCAGCTTGTCGCAATAATCTTGGAGGCACCAGAACCGACGTGGCGCTGCTGCTCAGCGTCGGCGGCTCCGGGAGAGAGCGCCTGCTTTCGGGCCGGAGCCAGTGGAGCAGGAGGATGGAGGGATGAATAAGTGATGGCAGTCTGCGGGTTACATCACCCCAGTGGAGGGATGTGGCGCCGGCTGCACATCTGCTTTCACACGTCCCAACAGCCCTCTGTCATCCAGCTGGACACGTTCACCAACGTCCTCATCAGCGCGGTTTCTCTTTCTGACGCTACATAACCCAACAGTCCCAATCCCGGGCTGTGTGTCACGCTCTGATGGCTCCTGAGGAGCCGGCTGTAGGTCCTGACTCCAGCCACGGACCTGAGCTGGCGTGTCTCCGGAGGAGGCAGGGAGCTGGGACCTCGGCAGACTGGAGCCACTCCCCGGTTAATTCAGAAGGTACGTTTCACACAAGCACATGGACTACACTGCTGCTGGACCAATCGTGGCGGTGCAATAACAACAGTTCAGACCAAACACGTCACAACGACACGTCATTCGGTCAACAAAGACGAGCTTTGACAAGCGGTTTAGCGACAGGAAGTGAGGAGAGCTTTCATCCACTGTCAGCTTACCTTTGGGGTCCTCTCGATCAGGGGTCCTGAACCTTTGGGATCTGGGGGCCCACCTTTCCCAGAACAAATGAGGACCATATGGAGTCTACTCACACATCAACAAAGCAAAACCTTGGGAAATGACATGAAACCATGTGATCAGCACCGAGACATTTGTCTGTCATGCAAACGTCCAACCAGCAGCAGAAGCAGGTGCAAGTCACGTTCATCACATTTACTAAAGAAAAAAAGAAAGAAATATACAATTGATGCAAACTGTGGCGAAAATTGGAAAAAAATGAATATATATTCACTGAATATAATATACATATATATATAGTAAAACCATGTCTAAATATCATAAAAATAAAATAAAACTATATATTTTATTTAAACTCCAAAGAAGATGAAGTGAAGAGTAAATAATAGCGTGTTTTCACAAACAGTGCTTATTGTAGGGGGCGCCATCACTTTCTTTATCATTGTTTCTTCTCCACAGCTGGTCACTATCACAGCTGTGCAGCTGTCAAGTCAGTTCACTGACTCACTACGCGCTTCAAATCCTCCACTTGCTTCTGATCAAGGTGCCCCGAGAGCAAGGGGGCGCCACTAACCCCAGATCATCTGGTGAGCGTGCTCACACACGCCACCTGCTGGTCAGCAGGGAAAGGTGCTTGTGCTTCACTTTTGCCTCGCAGCCTTGTTTCCTGTTTGTGTCTAAAGGCTCTGGCCGGACATCCAGGCAGGGCAGAAGTGGCTTCCCAGGTCACTACGCCGACACTGGCTTCAGTCTGGGCTTGTCAAGTGGAGCAGTGGAGAACAAGAGGGCGAGTGGCTCCTCCGCCTTGCTGAAGGTCACCAGTGGTGTGAGCAGGGCTGTCTCCACACCTGTGGGAGGCGCCACCTTGTTGCCAACCAGGAGCACAGGCTTCCACATCCTCGCGAGCGCCTCTCGCTCCGCCAGCTTCACTCACGGCTCTGTCCGTGACCTTTGACCCGCCGGCCCCAGGGCGTCGGTAAGCTCGCTCAGGCCTGGTGGTTGGGGCCCTGCGCGGGTGAGGTGCTGCTGAGCAGCCTTCCCAAATCCAAGCTCCGCCCTTCACACTGCACTCCTGCTCTGAGTGTTGATGGACAAGGCTGCTGTTGGAACGCTCCTGGTCCACCTCATGTTCAGACCCAGGAGAGCAGCCTCACCCCTGAAGAGGCTCGCGCAGGTCAGGAAACACGCAGTCAGCCTGAGGCTGCAGACCTGCACCTGTAGCTGGAGGTTCCTACTGCAGCCACTCCAGCCAGGTCACTGTCAGGAGAGGAGAAGATGAGAAGACATACCAGGTGGTGATGATGGTGAGGATGGTGATGGTGATGATGATGGTGGTGGTGTTGATGATGATGATGATGGTGATGATGATGATGGTGATGATGAAGATGGTGAGGATGATGATGATGATGATGGTGATGATGATGGTGATGATGGTGATGATGATGATGATGATGGTGATGATGATGGTGATGGTGATGATGATGATGATGATGATGGTGATGATGATGGTGGTGATGATGATGATCCAGGTTTTAATGACAGGGATGCAACGCCACCTGCAGCTGAAGTTCCTGAGGAAAGGTCCATCCTGAGAACTATGCTGGCGTGCGTGGCTCCGCCCCCACGCTGGAGCCGTGCAGCAGGAGGGAGGAGCTGAAAGCCGCAGCACAGCTCAGGGACTTGACGCCTTTTCAGCGCTGTATTTATGAGCCTGCAGCCTTCAGGTGGTGACGGACTGAAGTTGCCTCCTTGACTTGAGCGAGTCGTGTGTCTCACCTGAAGCGCTGACGTGTGCGAGTCAGGTCGCTCCAGGAGGGCTATAACACTGGCTGCTCTTCGGTTCGGCTGCTGAAGATACTGCGCTCTGTTTGTGGACGAGTCTCCGCTGAGGTTTCACCGTCAGCTCATGTGGTGGTGACAGAAACAGAGGCGGGGCCATCACATCCGTCTGGCCTCTGGTGGCATGCCAGGCGTCTCACTCGGCCACGTTGTGTAACCCAGGCCTGTAATCTGTTGCATAATCCCAGCCAGGAGCCGTGTTCTTCCACTGCTGCTGGGGCCGCTGCCGCACACCAGCAAGAGGCCGGGCTCCTGCTGTCTGGAGCCTCGGGTCGCCCCAGGTCACTGGGACTCACAAGGAAACACAAACCAGACTTGTACATCATAGATTCTTTTCCAAGACCAGAACTGGCAACCATAACCCAAAACTAAACTGAACTTGAAAGACAAAAATCCCAAAGTGTTCTGACTTTGCTCCGAGGTCTGTGGAGCAGTGAGGACCTGAGCATCACTGGAGAGGCACACTCTCCAGCAAAAAGCAACGCTGGGTCACGTCCGGTAGCCTCAACACCCACTCAGACTCCCGTCGGATCCTCTCAGGCTGGACTTCAGACTCCTGGAGTCAGCAGGGGGCCCACATGTGACCCGCGTGAGGCCTGACCTCGCTCACGCTCTGCTGCACGGCGGCGCATGTGGCTCGGTTGGAACCCAGCTTTGACTTGGTGAGAGGGTGAGTGATGGGAGGTGTGCGCGGCGGAGCACCTGAGAGAGGAGGCGCCGTCCGTGTCGCATCCCGAGTCAGATCTGGACCACATCTGGGCCAGATCTGGTTCCTTCCCGAATGTGGCCCATTGTTCAAACAGCATAAGATCCCGAGCCCAGATGCTGTGGGGAAACCAAACGGCAGATGAGTCGTGAAGGTCGTGGAGTCGGCCGAGTGAGTTGAGCCTGAGGTGACAAGTGGCTCTTGACCCCAGACTCAGCCCGGCTCTCTCTGTGGTGTGAGCAACACACTCAGGTGCTCCGCCGCTCACACCTCCATCACTCCCACACCCTCTCACCAAGTCAGAGCCACACGCGCCGGCGGTCACATGGAGAACCGCTGCTGACTCCGGGGGTCTGACCAGCAGGATCGTGCTTCTGCTCTCAGCTTGGCATGAAGGAGTCTCCTGCAGGAACCCCTCTGGTGCTGGGCTCTGCACGTCATGTACATGGAGCTAAAAACAGAAGAATCCATGGAACTTCAGTGATTCCATGGCTTCAGTTTAAAACAGGACGAGTGAGCTCCTCCCACACCACACCACGCCCACCTGGCGCAACCACACTCTGAATGAGGAAAGCAGTTCCATATAAATGTGCAAAGAACATTTGACTGACGCAGGCAAAGATGGCACCGATAACGTTTGGAAGTAGGCGTCCCTCGTCGGCAGGTCCGTCAGACGGACAATAAAGGTTGTGACCAATGATCTGTTTGACCCTGGAGACGAGACAGAAAAGTCTTTATTCTTAGGGAGAAACTGTTCCTGGCGCTCCCTCCACGCCGCCGACCACCGTCCGAGACGCTCCTGGTCCCAGAGAGGTCCCAGTCAGAGACGGCTCACGCTCCGGACAGCTCAGTCTTTCCTGAGGAGTCAGCCCCTCCTCACTGGCCGGCCTTCTCCTTGGGGACGACCGCCATCAGGTTGACAGCCTCGGTCACGTAGGAGCAGCTCTTCTTCTGCTTGGTCAGGTGACTCATGGTGACGAAGGAATGCAGGAGCGCTTTGGACGGGCAGACGCGGCGCTTGCTCTCGGGCTGCAGCATCCATTTGAGGAGGCCCAGGAACTCGATCTTGTCTTTACACTCCACCGTGTTCTTGATCTTGTAGAAGCGATGCACGGCCAGGTCGATGGTCAGGGGGCTGTCCAGCGTGATCTTCTGGAGCTTCCTCTCGATCTTGCTCAGCTTGAAGCACTCGTTGGCGAAGCGGAACATCCACTTGAGAGGACCGTTCTCCTTCTTGCTGAAGTACAAGTTGGTGTTCAGGCCGACGTCCAGGAGCTTGTCCCGGGGCTGCCCCAGCAGCTGGCAGATGACCTTGATCCTGTGGTTGCACCGGCCGGGGAATATGTGGAAGCCAAAGTATAGGAACGCCAGAACACAGCCCAGCCCCCACATGTCCACTGCCTCAGAGATGGGCAGACCCAAGGTCACCTCCGGCGCTCGCAAGCTGGGAGGCTGCATGCTCATTCCGATGTGGACCTTGGACGTCGGGATTCCGTTGCCAAAGTCGATGAGCTTGACCCTGTAGGGCAGGTCTTTGTGGTTGACAAGCATGATGTTGTCCGGCTTGACGTCGGTGTGAAGGATGCCGATTCCCTTCAGGGCGTCCAGTGCCACCAGCAGCTGGTGCGTGATGGGGCGGATTTCGTTCAGACTCAGTGGTCTTTTCTTCTGTTGTCTCAGCAGGTAGGACAAGCTTCTGTCCAACATCTCAAAGACCAGGAAGGAATTCTTCTGGATTCCGAAAAAACTAATAAACCTCACGACGTTTTTCTTCTCCGGGTCCAGACTCTTGATGGCGTCCAGGATGGACATCTCCCTCACCCGGTCTTTGCTGTCACGCGTGGACTTGAAGATCTTGATGGCCACCATGTCTTCGGATTTGGTGTCCAAGCACTTGGCAACTCTGCCGAACGCGCCCTCTCCGATGAAGTCCATCACGAGGTACTGGCCGGACTTGACCCGGAGAACGTCGCCCTTCTTCAGCTCGGCTGGTGGCACCGCCGCAGAGGCGCTGTGTTTGGCTGAGCGGAACATCACTGTATCTTTAAGCCATTTAGCGAGAGACACACTGAAGTAGGAGCCGGGTTCACTTTTCATCGAGGATTCAAGGAGGCTGACGCTGGGTTGAAATACCATGAACTTCGGCTCACGCCGCTGTCGCATATATACTTTAAGATTCGTGATTTCATCTGCGCTGTCTTTGTTACGCTTCTGCTGCGTTGCAACTTCAAAGCCGCGAGTCACAGTCGGCAGCGTGTCCTCTCTGGACCGGGCGTGTGTGGAAGAAGGGCGGTGAGGAGCATCAGCAGGTCACAGAGGACCAACAACAAAGCAGAGAGGAGGAATCATCGCCAGCGCACACATCATCTAGACGCAAGGTTCACTTCAACACAGGGCACACGTGCACACGATGGTGGTCCCGAAAAATCCGAGGAGAAAATGATTCTCGAGTGATCAAATGTATCAAAACAAAGTGGAAACAAGCGGGAAACACACAAGGCTTCACGCAGATGGACAGGATTATGGTGGGTTTTTAACAGAAGAATCCTGGAGGCAACATCATCACCATTGAAGTCCGTTCAGGCACATGAAGAGACGCACAGCAGACGAGTGGAGTGAGACTCACTTTTCATTTTCAAACATGTTTTATTGCCACCAATCCAGGAAATGTCTTCATTGGCTGTGCTCTGTTCCATCTATCGGTTCACCTCTTCCTCCCCTGAGTGTCTTCCGGAGCGTTTGCGTTCCGCTTCACCGAGGTTTCGGGCACCTGCGGGAGCAGAGGGGATGGATGAGGTGTGTACAACCTGTGGCTCTGTTTGGGGGGCGGAGACCTCAGTCGGTCGTGTGTTCAGATTAGCTTGTAACAGCACTTCCTGTCAGGTGTCACTGCTCCGCCGGTCTCCACGCTGTTCACCCGGCAGGTGGCGCCCCCTGTGGGAGGGGCCAACTCTTCCACTCCATCGAGGCAGGAGTGGTTTCAGAGAATCACAGACACATGGAAGGATTAGATGGTTTATTTGGCAGCGCTCAACACTCTGGGTTGAGTTTCCCGCCGCACACCTGAGCCGCTCAGCTGTCACTCGTGCTTGGACACGCAAGCCACCACTCTCCAGCTGCTCGTCCGCCTGACTCTGCGGCGTCCAACTTTCTCTTCAAACCGGACGCCTGGACGACAGGCTCACCCCGACGCTAGCACCGTGTCTACGGCAAACACAGACACGCAGCACCATATGAATGCTCGCTCTTTCTCTGCATCAGTGACGATTTCAACCACAGTCCAGAGGCCAGAGTGACATGCGGTTCCCCCCATGTGCAGGGTTGCTCACGAGTCCAGCTTTCTTCAGGCTGCAGCAACAGATGGGTGTGTGCATGGTAAAGCGCCCTGACACTGATCACAGCTCCCTGGCGACCCCAATTGCAGCCCCTCTATTGTTGGACTCTGACCAAGGTCAGAGAACTGAAGGAGCCGACCAGAGTTGACTGCAACCTGCTGGCAGAATGAAGTGGTGAATCCCGCCGGCAGAATGAAGTGGTGAATGTAATTGACCCGACTGTGGCAGCAAGCCAACAGGGAGATTAATGGTGCCCAGCGAGGGAAGAGCTCCGTCTCAGGGCCCGGTGCGTCCGCCGCAGTGGTGGCGGCGGCAGGTTGAGCAGGCGAGTACCGAGATGTTGGACAGCAGAACCAAGGGGGGGAGCTCGATCGTCGCCATGAATAAAGTTGCGTCGGCGAAACTCAGGAGGCCGTTAATCTGCGTAGAGCCTTAAATCCACTGTCATAAGCTCAACTCGCTGCCCTGTTGGAGGCAAATCTGAGTTCAGGTCGCGGTCAATCCCTTCTGGCCAAAACCTCCAGCCTTTATTATCATTTCACAATCAAGAAACCCCCCAGCGTTTGTGGAGGCACTCGGTGGCACATTGGTTTGTACCACCGGCAGCAGACGCCCACCACCGGCGTCCCGCCCATCACATACAACCTGGCGCCGGTCAGGCTGACATCACGGTACCGAATTGTTTCCGTCAGAAATGCCAACCTTTTGGAAGAGTTTGGAGGTTTTGTCCAACAAATTCTTTCTTGCCGTGTCACGGGCCGCCACTTCAGGGTCGGAATCAGTTCGACTTTGACCCGCCGTGCAGCCCGGGGGAGCGGGCAGCTTTGGGATGGGCACGCTGAGGAGACGAGTGTCGTTCCCCATGTGTATGTCAAATGTGTGCTGAGAGAATCCGCTGCTGACCATCACGGCGTCGCCACTGACCGCCACGGATTCCTTTAAGGTGGGGTCCTGATCCATGCCCTCGTCCCGTCCATGGGAGGTTCTGCTCGGGGAACTGGTCTTGTCTCTGTCCGCGGCGCTGAGCCTCTGGCTGACGCCGATGCTCCTCCCACAGGAGCTCTCCACAGAGCTGTGGTCGTCCGAGCTGCAGGCGTCGTCCACTGGGATGACGGACATCAGGTGAACGGCTTCCTCCAAGTAAGGGCAGGGGGCGCTGTATTTGGCCAAGTGTGTGACAGTTACATAGGGGTGCACGAGGGCCTCCGAGGGGGACGCTCTCCGTTCGCTGTCGCCTTGCAGCATCCACTTCAGGAGGCTGAGGAACTCGGCCTTGTCCTCCTGCTCCAGAGGATCCTCTGTTTTGTTGAACAGCGTCACAGCCACCTCCAGGCTGTTGAAGCCGTCCAGCGTCATGCTCCCGACCTTTGGATCGGTCTCTGTCAGCTTGTGATACTCTTCGGGGAGGAGGAGTCTCCAGCGGGGCATGTAGTACTTCTGTTTGCTGAAGTACAGATTGGTGTTCAGAGCCACGTCCAGCTGCTCGTCGCTGGGCTGCCCGAGCAGCTGACAGATCACCTTCATCCGGTGGTAGCACGATCCGGGGAAGAGACTGAAGCCAAAGTAGAGGAAAGCCAGGACGCAGCCCAGTCCCCACATGTCCACGGCCTCCGATATTGGGAGTCCCAGTGTCACCTCTGGAGCCCTGAAACCAGGAGGCTGCATCCTCATCCCCAGCTCCACTTTGGACATGGGAATTCCGTTCCCGAAGTCGATGAGCTTGACCCTGAAGGGCAGGTCTTTGTGGTTGACTAGCATGATGTTGTCCGGCTTGACGTCAGTGTGAAGAATGCCAATGCTCTTCAGGGCGTCCAGCGCCACCAGCAGCTGGTGCGTGATGGGGCGGATTTCGCTGAGTTTCAGTGGCTTCTTCTTCCGCTCCCTCATCAGGGCGGACAAGCTCCGGTCCAACATCTCAAACACCAGGTAGGAGTTCTTCCGAATAGTTAAGCTTTTGATGAACCTCACCAAGTTCTTCTTCTCGGGGTCAAAACTCTTGATGGCGTCCAGGACCATCAACTCTCGGATCTTGGTTTTGAAATTGCAGCTGGATTTGTAGATCTTGATGGCCACGATTTCTCTGGTGGTCAGGTCGATACATTTGGCGATTCTGCCGAAGATGCCCTCTCCGATGAAGTCCAGCACTTTGTACTGCGTGGACTTGACGTGAAACACGTCGCCCTTCTTCACCTCTGGTGCCCCCTGACGTGTCGCTATGGTGTTTGACCCTGGCAGGGCCATTTCACTGGAATGTGGTTGACATGCTCTCAGACTCCATTTTCACCCAGAGCTGAGCAGGTGACCAGAAAGTATTTGGGCAGTTTCTCTCTCAACATTGTTGCTTATATAAACTCCAGGTATTATTGATGACATCAGAATCGCCGGTCCAGTGACTTTATTGTTGCTTTGTTTCAGCTTAAAACCCCGAGCGTTTCAGGCCTTGTCCATCAAAGGGAGGCGATGTTGTAACAAGACACCACAGGTCAGCCAATCGCGGCCGGATCAACACTCATTCCTCGCTCGCCCTGCGCCAGCTAGCAGCGCCCTCTGGGGGCGCGGTGTGGCCGCCTGGAGGGATCAGGGGGTTCCAGGGTTGCCGCCAGGCACCAGCTCTATCCTTCTGCTCCAGCGGCCTCAGATGGCTGGCCAGCACCAGATCTCTGAACTGCTGATAGGAGGCCACCCTCTGGCCCACGGCTCGGAGCTTGGCCTCATTCTCTCGTTGGTACTTTTGTTCGGCCGCCACGGCGTCCTGGAGCTCCTTCTCCAGGGCTGGAAAGTCAATGACATCGCGCTGTGACTTGGGCATCTGCATCGCAGACGGTCTGGAGAACCGCTGTGGACCCCTGGCTTTTATAGGTTCCTCTAGGTCATCGATGATGTCACCTATCAAAGGCCGATGGTGGGCCACCAGCAGAGGGCACCAGTGTGAAGTTAGGCCCCGACACACCGAGGCCAGCTCCTAGCTCCACCAAAGCCTCTGCTTTTTCATGTGAGTCAGTGAAACGCAAAGATGGCCACGGTTTTCAAAATACATGCTGTGCAGATTGGACTCGAATTTCAGTGTACAAGTGTTTTGGAATGTCCTCTTCTGATGAGCCGGGGCTCAATTCCTTCATTCATCCCCTTTGTTTCCCCTCAATATTTTCTGACCTTGTAGCATGCATCAGCCATATTTATTGATACTAGATTCGAGGTTGGTCTGAAAAGCTTTCAAAAGGTTTCAAATGAGGCGGAGGGGGTCCAGCTGGTGCTGCAGGAGGACTGAGTGAGAGTCAGGAGAGTCAGAGGGGAGGAAGCTGCGGAGAGGCCCGGACCAGCGATGCTGGCCGCTCCACAGTGCCCTGGCTGTAGCTGGCAGCGTCTTCGTCTCCATGCTCTTCTGAAGCGAGGCGAAGAGGCCGGAGGCTTCTGTTTCTCTGTTTCTGCTCCGTCTTCCGAACAATCTGCTGCTCCTTGGTTTCAGAGAGTTGGGTCCCAAACTGTCAGCTGGGGTAGGAGTGAACATAGGTGCGAAAGCTGAGTGATGGCTTCATCATTGGGGAAGTGGGAGTGAGCAAGAGAGGAGAAGGTTGGGCTGCTTTGTTTGCAGCTGTTCTCGCTGCTGGAGATTTTCTGGCTCTGAAACGATGAGAAGAGGTCTCTTCTGAGAAAAGAGGGAGAGATAAAGGGGCAGAGTGACGGCTGTCAGGAGAAGAGCGGGACTCCCAGCGCAGGCAGCGTGTGAGTCCCGCGGCCCCGGGGCCCGTCGCTGAATAGCCACCCAGGCAAGGAGCCTGCGCTCTGAAGAGAAGAGGGTAGGAGGGGAAGGGCGCCCCTGACCCGCCGCCCAACGGCTGCTTTGGCAGCTCTGAAGCTCAACATATTTATTTGTTAAAGGGGTGAAGAGAGAAGGCGGAGCGGCTGTCAGAATCAAGTCATCCTCCTGCTGACAGCTTCATCTGAGACTGAAGCGCGGCGCTGACGGGGAGAACAATGGCGCCGCGGCGGTCAGCCAGAGGCTCCTGCCGCGCCGGCCTTTCTGACGCCGCCTCCATCTCAGGCCGTTGTTGTTCAGCTCTCTGGTGTGGGACGCGTTTGTCCCAGTCCAGTCTCCGGGTCGGTCCTGACCGTCCACTGCGCTCCCGCAGCGACGGCGCTCCCTCCTCGCCGTCAGCTCAGACGGCAGCGGCGAGCAGGCGCCCACGTCTGGCGGCAGATATCCATCTGGCGCTGCAGTCACGTTTCGCTGGAGGGTCGGCCGCCATTTGCACGGCTCAGGTTTTACTGCCTCCTTCATGCTGCCGCGTTTATCGCCTGCAGACCGCGTCGGTCTGGTGCTGCTGAGGTCAGGCTCCTGTTTCCGGGTTACATCTTTATGACCGTGGAGGAATCAGGCCACAGGGTCAGCCGATGACTGGAGCCCTGCAAAACCATTTAAGGCCCATCTGTGCTCGTGCCATGTTCCAAACCATGTTACCGTCCCACATGCTTCTTCACGCTCTTGGAGGCGCAGGTCGGTGTGGCCCTTAAATATATCAGAGAGTTTCCAGCGTTGTCACGTCTTCTTCCTGCCTCACTAGAGCTAGGTATGGGGTCGTGACAGCAACACTGCCCCCCATGGTTTCCAGTGGTACTGCTCCGCAAGCTTTGTGCTGAAGTACGGAGGGAGCACGCACAGAAGCATCCGGCCGGATCCAGATCCGTATGGAATGTGGAGCTTAAATGGGCCTCGAGTCTCCTAACTGTGACCTCACAGCTCCAAATGTTTTCAACCAGTTGGAGCTGAAGATGACACTTTTGAATCAGTCAGTTTATTGCCATGGCCAGTGAGGATCCCACCAAGTAGGAACGTGCTTCACACAGGAGTGCGACTGTGCCACCTTGACTTGTCACGGCACTGAATGGGGTGTGGGTGGGTTCGGACCTTTGTCGTGGCCGTGACCCATCCTCCCATGATGCATGGGCTGAGGAAGGGAGCCGATGTGAGAGGAACCTCCGACCAGGGCCCACACCCCCGTCATAGGTCCCTCCATGGCACGTGGCTCCAGGTGCTCCACACTGGCACCTGGGCCTGGGCTGCTGTTGGAGCTGACCCTCTGCTTTTGTGTCACTCGCACAGCGGCGTCACACTCGGCCGCTCTCTGTTAAACAGTGGCAGCAAGGATCAGCCCCCCTCCTCCCAGCATGCCCTGCTGCTGCTGCTGCTGCTGCTGTTGTTGGGGAGGTCTCTGCACTGTCACAGAGCTGCTGCCCCCCCTCGCCTCCCCGAGGTGTCACCAGATTACTGAGGCTGCGCTGATGTCTCTATCAGCCTGACCCAACACGCTGACCCCACCCCACTCCCCCCTCCTCCCGACACTCCAGGATCCATCACGCTCGGGCCGAGTCGCTCACCGCTACACAGGCTGGAGCTGGGGGAAGGGAAAGCAAAACCCTGAAGTGTCTGGTCCAGGAGGGTCATCTGATGACGGCTCCTGAAGGACCTTCTCACGGACCTGTCTCTGGCAGTTGAGTCAGAAGAACCGGAGGTTCGAGAGAAAGTCTTGATGTTCTCACTCATGGAATCTTGTCTGTGGAGAGCAGGTCTCCACATCCTCCTCAGTTCTGGGCAAGTTCTGGATCGATGAAGAAATGGTCTGGATCCAAGTGAACAGTCAGCGAAGCCTCGCCCTCCAGCCGGAGGTGAAAGTTGTTGTCTTCAGTGAGACCCCGGCCCAGGACCCGGGTCTCAGACACAGTCATCAGTCTGAGCCAGGAGCTCCTGAGAAGCCAGGAGCAGCCGAGGTTTCTGCTGAGTGGTTTGTGAGGCTCTTTGTCCTGTCCTGGTCTCACCGTGAGGGATGGTCCCCACATGGCCGGTTCAGCCTGGTTGGTCCTCGTTCATGTTCAGGATTGTTTTGCTTGTTCCCTCGAGGTCACGCCTCCTTGGTTGGCATTAAAGATTAGTGCTCTTCTTGATCAAGTTGACTCAAAGTCTTGGGGGTGCTGTCCCTCACCCGTCCCCGGAGCACGGCGCGGTCTGTGGGAGAGGGCGCCCCCTCTCCCGGGCTGACCTCCCGTCCCCACCTCAGCTGAAGAAAGGCTGGGCCCTGGTCATTATCCTGGGCAGATGGAGCGCTGAAAGGAGCCGGTGTCACTCCAGAGGAGAGGATGGTCGCGATGACAGAGACGCCAAAGCAAATGGGCGAGAAGATCAAAAGCAGCAGCCTTTCACGGGCCTGAAAGAGGATAAGGAGCGACCGGGCCGGGCTCTGCCGTCCTGCCTGGCAATTAGACTCAGCTGATGGAGAGAAAGGCCTGAATGGCAGGGTTCGAGGCCTCTCTGCCGCTCCCCGGCGCCTCCTTTATCCCGCGCTCCTTTCAGCGTCTCACACACGCAGCTGAAACATCTCTCCAAAAAGACACACAATCCCCCGATGCCAAGCCTTAATCACGGTGGCCGATGAGATTGAGAACGTGGGGGTGCGGGGGGTGTCGCATTCTTCTCCCAATTCATCTTCACACTTCATACAGTCTGGGAGGCGCGTCGAGGTTTAAGAGAAGCCGCGAGCCGCAGACCAGTCTTCCATCCGCCCCGTGCCGTGCGGGTCCAGGTGGGACTCGGGCGACTGGGCTGCAGGACCAGGACCTGCTCGCTCGGCAGGTCAGTTAGGAAGATCTCAGCACGTGGTCTCGGGCGACTGGGCTGCAGGACCAGGACCTGCTCGCTCGGCAGGTCAGTCAGAAGATCTCAGCACGTTTCATGTTTTCCACTGTCAGGAAGAAGAGAAGCTTCCTGCTGACTGGACCTCAGTTAGATAACAGGGGGAGAAACCAGGCCCGAGTCGTCCCTGCCAGCCGCCCAGGGTTCCTGGTATGAGGCGCTTGACTCGGACTGGCTGGCTGCTCCCTCGGGGCCTTATTAGCGCCCTCTGCATATGCAAGAGTGTGAGCAGGCCGTCGATCATGGGCACGGAGGGACGGCCGCTGCTCAACAGCTTGTCAAGGGAGTCGCACCGGGGACCTCAATTACAGAGAATTTGGGTCACACAAATTACATTTGCTGTGTACACACACCTGTCTGAGCGCCACACACCGACCCCTCCTGCCCGTCACCCTTTCCCCAGCCTCTCGCCCTCAACACACCTGAACCAGGAGCCTGGACCAGACTGGACCCCAGTTAGTCTGAAGTCTTCCCCCTCAAACGGAAGTCGCACCTAGTGGGGTCCCCACGAGTCGATGTGTTTCCAAGAATTGGTCCTCACAAGTAAGGCTAGGCCGGGCAGACACACACACACACACATACGGGTGGTCCCAGGCGGAGCTGCAGCAACAACAAGAGGGACAGACTGTAAATATCCATTAGAGCCAGGAGCATGTGGACGCAACACACCACTGCTTCCATCCTGTCGTCTGCACTCTCATCACCTTCATCATCACCATCACCACCATCATCATCATCATCATCATCATCACCATCTTCATCATCACCATCATCATCATCATCACCATCATCATCATCACCATCACCTTCATCATCATCATCACCATCATCACCATCATCATCAACCCCACCATCACCATCATCATCTTCATCATCATCACATCACCATCTTCATCATCATCACCATCATCATCATCACCATCATCATCACCATCATCATCATCATCACCACCATCATCATCATCATCGTCATCATCATCATCACCATCATCATCATCATCATCATCATCACCATCATCATCACCATCATCTTCATCATCATCACCACCATCATCATCATCATCATCACCATCTTCATCATCATCACCATCACCTTCATCATCATCATCACCATCATCATCATCCCCACCATCACCATCATCATCTTCATCATCATCACATCACCATCTTCATCATCATCACCGTCATCAGCCTCATCATCATCCTCATCCAATGTTTGACTCTGCTTGCTGAACATCTTCTGAGCAGCAGGTCCTCGGGCTGCTCCTGTGAGCTGGAGCTCTGGGCTTCATGTTCATCACGACCCTCCTCTCCTCCATCTCCAACCTTCTCCGTCCATCTCTCTCTGAACTCTGGACCATCAGAGCAGAGGAACCCTGGCGAGTCCTGAAGCACCGCAGCAGCCCTGTCAGTCGGTGGTGTTTGAAGCTCCCCAGCCCGCAGGCACCTGGCTGATCCCCCGAGGGCCGATGACACGGGGCCCAGCTTGTTTGTCTCTGATCTGCTTAATGATGACCACGACACAATAGAAGGTCTGCGGTTGGAGGATGATGGTGGTCCAGAGAGGGGCCATCTGGAGCCCGTGCATCTGAGGGGGAGGGCTCACCTGTGTGTGTGTGTGTGTGTGTGTGTGTGTCGGTCGCTCCAGGATTCCACAGATTTATTCCTTTCAGTCGCCTGATTTCTGTTGAGGCAGAAGGTGGTGATCGTTTATGGTCCTGGAACAACATGGCGGGAACTGAGGAGCATCGCAAGAGACATGACAGTTTTCAGCCTAAAAAAAGCTCCAAGATTCAAACACAAAATAAATCAAGCAGTGAATAAATGCAGATGCCCAATAAATACTGATGATAGAATAAGACCATCTTGTTTGTGATCATGTTCCGTGAGCAGTTTCCAGGCTGGCAGCGCTGTCCTCACAAGGGCGGAGCCTGACGGAGGTGTGGATGGGGGGGCGGAGTCTGAGAGGTGAAGGTGCGTGTGAGCGGCTCATTCAAACAGCAGCTGCTGATCTCGAGGCTCAGAAACAGCCTGGAGAGAGGTGGAGCTGGAGGTCGGCCATGTTGGTTTATAGTGTTGGGCTGACGCTGCACCACTCACTTCCTCAGTTCTGACTTCCCTCTGTTCTACGGGTCCATCATGGGAATCTGGACATCTAGGATTCAGGATCCCTCACGTCCGAACCGCGACCCTTGGCCCCAAGATTTGTGGTCAACACGGAGGGAGGGGATCTGCAGAGGGCGGGGCCAAGGGAGACTCGAGTGACGGCTGGAGTTGGCGGGAAAGTCGCAGCAACAGAGGAGTGTGTTCAGTGTGAGTCCGGTCTGAATGTCACGGCGCGACTGGTCACACTCGGATCAGGACCATCGTTTTTCTGGAGTCACCAGCAAACAGTCTGAGAATTTTTTCTTTTTCAAATCTCTCATTGATTGTTGTCTCCATTCAGTGAAACTGACGTTTGAAATGTGTTTTTTTTTTCTCTCTAAAAAAACGAGGTACTTTCTGAAGTCTGCTGTAGCACCAATTACACAAATGAATTATGATTTTTATTGGAAGTTGAAGTTATTACTTTTTTTTCCTTATTACTATTCTACTTTGGAGAGCTTTTTGTTAAATTCTTCATTTATTTATTTTTCTCATTTCTTTTTATTTTTGAAAAAAAAGGGTTTATTAAAGAAAAAATAGTCATTTGATTGACAGGTTGATCAGCCAATCCCGTCTAGAGTCTCGCGAGTTTGCAGGTTCATGTTCCGGTTCAGCACAGCACGCTCGAGTCTCGGGACCGCAACAAAGTTACCACCTGGTGGCGAGGAAATCGTCTGCCATCGGAGTGATTCTACAGCGGAGTCACCTTTAGAAGCGCACCAAAGGCAGTGACTTGAGTGGTTAACACCTTGACTCCACGGTGAGTGAGACCACCAACTCCGCGGTCGGCAGATATTGGTGGGGTTGAGTTTCGTGGTGTGGTGATGCTAATCATTAGCTAGAAGTCACGATCTGAAAGAAATGCTAACCAGCCCGCCGTGACGCGAACGAGTGATAGCAGGTGCGCCGTGTGATTTAGTGAGTGCCGTGCATGTTGTTTTGTGAACGTATGTTATATGTTGACGTGCATGACTGATGAGTGTTGTTAGTCAGTATATTTGTTGATGTTTCTCTCGCTGATCCGGAGCAGTGAGAGGACTGTATGTAACTGCGTGTTTTATAATGTTATTAGAATGATTTACTCAGTCATTTGATACATGTGTGAAACTTATTTGAATCTATTTTATGGTGTTGTCATCACGGTAAATTAACTATTGGATTTTCTTTTGTTGGACAACTGAATTATTTTACATTTAGAGTTGTTTGAAACTGTAGAATGTAACAAGTTAATTGAAGTTTTGCACATCTTCTGGCCTGCTTAGGTCAGGTTTTTTTGGAGTTTGGATCAAAGGATTCCTGATACGTCGGGTTGGATCCACATCCTACCATCCTACCACGGAGACAGCAGTGTGTCAAGACTGCACCACGTGAGGAATCCCCAGTGTGCACTGGGGCGAGAGAAAAGAAGATTCATCCACAAGATTTGGAGTCGACGACCACATTCCCACTTGGCAACTGGTGGGGTAGGACCAAGCACATTTGTTCATATATGGGCCGCAACGTTACAAACTTTGGGGAGGGAAACAAGGTTTTTTTTTCTTTTTTTGGCGCCTTTTGTTTTGGTAATTTTCCATATATTTTTCCTTCTATAATTATGTTCTATTGCTATGTTGAATTCACCAAAGCTCTGTGAAAGTTTGTTTTCTTTCCGATTTGTTCACTAAAAGATTGACAAACGTTGTTTTTTTTTTTTTTATTGAGGTGTACCACTGGCTATAACGAGCTGAGGTTTTCTGATCTGGTCAATTATCATTATTATGCAAGAGTTTCACTGTTTCCCACTTCAAAAAGGGTAAGAAGGGTTACACTGCTCCTCCTCACATGGGGCTGTGTTGCCATGTCTGTTATCCTGCTTTGTTTTGACCCTGTTTCTATGGAGGGATCTCCCTGCCCTCCAGATTTCAATACACACAACTAGTTCAACAAAACAATCAAAACGTTCAAAAATTCATTCAGAAAAACCATGTTTTGATGCCCTGTTATTAAGGGCAAAAAAAAGATTTAAATAGTATTTTAAAACGTTTTCAATATGGCGTGAAAATTGATCATTTGATTCCAGTTATTGAAATAAAGAAGATTTTTTTTCGGTTTCAAATTGTGTTGTGTTTTTTTAAATTAGATTTTTTTTAATGATTATATTTTTTTTTTTACGAGTTGAAAACTGACGGCACAGAAGTGGCATTGGCTCGTGTCTGTGCTCTGACTCCGGTCCGTGACTGCAGTGCTGAGCCGCTAGTGATGATGCATTCCATGTCGTCGGAGGAGACATTTGAAAGGTGATGACAGGATCTCACTTCTTTAATCTGGAGTCTGACGGCATGTTGCAGCTTCCACGTGACTCATGCACGTCTTCAGGTGTTTTTACAGCATCACAATATCCATGTTGCCTGGAAACATCACAGTCCTGATTCAGCTCCGCCCACAGAGTAAGGACACGCCCCCAACGCCATTTCTGCGCCTTCGGTTTTGAACTCGTAAACAAAGTTTCAAATCTGATAAAAACGTAAATACAATCTGAAACCAAAAAAAAAAAAACTTCTTTATATTATGAACCTGAATCAAATTATTAATTTTCAGGCTGTATTGAAAACTTTTTAAAATACTATGTAAATCTTTTTTTTTTGTTTTCAAACCTTAACAACTGGGCATCAGAACATCAGTTTTAAGGAATTTAATAACGTTTTAGAAATTTGGATTTTCGAATTCAATTTGCTTTTTGTGTTCAGACCATGACGGCAGACATGTTTCCACCTGAGTCAGAGAAGTCCTCCGCCCCTCCCGCTCTGCCTCTCACATGCACTCGGGTTTAACAAGTCTTCAGAGACCCGCGCGAGCCGCATTAGGGCCGGATTTGACTTGGTAATGTGGCGCGCGCTCCATATTCATGCTCGGCTGTCAGACGACGGCGTCCTTGAAGTGTCCTTGACTTGTGTTGTGGAGTCCTCGTCAGAGCCACGTGGGACGAGTCAGGGAGCCAGCGACATCTAGAGGCGCCGCTTGTTTCACCGCCTGCTCCAAGCAGTGGCGGGGAAAAAAACGGAACGGAACGCAGCCAATCAGGAAGTGACAGAGAAACCGAGGGGGCGTGTCCTCGCTGACTGAATTGGAGACAGAAAAAACGTTCTGAGAAGTAAACCCGCCCCCAGCCCAAGCCGCCCGTCTTCCCTCACTTCCGCTCGGATGCGCGACTTGAGTTGCGCCAGCAACGGACTTGGTCATGATACGGTGTTTCTTTGGGGATTTTCCTGCGAATAACCCGACGAAAACGTCACGTTCAAGACCAGCCGCGTGGCGTGTCGCTGTTTCCACTTCGTTTCAATACGTATGATCAGGAGAGAGGTCACCTTCAGACAGAGGTCATTTCTCTGATGGCGCGGCGACGTGTGGCGGGAAGCCTGTAGTACACTCATTTGCTAAGTCGCACTTTCAAATCAGACTCAAGCGTCACGGCCACCTTTCACCGACACAAACATGTCAGTGGCGCCTCAAGCGTGAGCAAAATAAACGTAGAAACCCTCTGCACTCACCGGGGGCTGCAAGCGGCGAACACAGCCTGTCTCCGCCGCGGCTGCAGAAGCCAGGGAAATGCAGGGGCGGAGAGCGGCGCAATACGTGCTGGACGGTCACTAAACATCAGGTATTCCGTTGCTCTGAAGCCTGTTTGCCATGAAAACCTATTTCTGTTTAAGAGAGTGAGGAAACGGTCGCGCCAAGTCCGGAGATGCCT
This sequence comes from Synchiropus splendidus, assembly GCF_027744825.2. Classification (NCBI taxonomy): domain Eukaryota; kingdom Metazoa; phylum Chordata; class Actinopteri; order Syngnathiformes; family Callionymidae; genus Synchiropus; species Synchiropus splendidus. The sequence goes on along the minus strand of NC_071338.1, from coordinate 33,802,574 downwards.
GTACGGGTCTGGTCCACTCACAGGACGCGCAGCAGTCAGGTTCCAGATGAGGCCCTTCCTGTCCTGACTTGACCCAACCTGGCAACAGGAGCCAGCTGACTCCGGAGTGGATAAACGCTCTGACCCAGAAGAACAACTGTGCGCCTATCGCACATGCCACACGTGGAGGAAACGCATGAAACATGAGACGCATGACAAACATGCTGGTGATTTCTGGCCACTGCCCTGCCGGACACGTCAACGCCCGTCTTCAAGTCCGTTCCTGTTTTTACCTTTGCCCCTGAGAACGTGTCTTTTTTGGCAACACCTTGTTTTTGGTCATCAAACTTTCCTAAATCGGACCTCATGATGGTTTCCTCCAGGTTTCTCTGTGAGTCTTTAGAGCTGCACAGCCCTGGCTTCCCTGTTGAACACAGCGCCACCTACTGGGCAGGGAGGGTCGGCCCGTCACCAGGCTGAGGTACAATGTGGAGGAGTCTCCCTGAAGTCCAGAGCTGAAAAACAAACCTCATCTGGCTGATGTCACTCCTCCCATGTCTGGGTCAAAGGTCATGGAGGGGTGTCGTTGGAGGAGGACAGACTCGGAGCCAAGTTTGTGTGGCTGAGCGTGGAGGTCATGTGACCGCCGCGGCCGACGCCTTCACTTCCTGAAGCTGCGGAGCCTTTGATGAAAAGCAGCAAAATAATGGCGACCGGATCGGACCGGTTCTGTTTAATTGGGGCGTCGGAGCGTTCGCTTGTTTGTGAACAACAGCAGCGTCTGCAGCAGCTTCATCTGCCGAGCTGCAGGCTGGAGGTGGCGCAGGTCCTCGGGCTGGCGGCGCCGCGTCACGGAAGCCTAATGAGGAGAGGACGAGGACGAGCTCGCCGCGGCGCCAGATGAAAGAGGACTCGCTGCTCGCGGCCATTTATTGTTGTTGCAAACAAGAAGCACGTCTTCTCCGAGTCTCATGAATAAATAAAGTCCTGGCGCACGTGAAGACCAGCGCCGCCGGCGACAAACCCAGCCGCTTCTTCACACCATTTGAAAGAGGGCCTTGAGTCATGTGACCGCTGGTCTACCACAGTTCCGAGGGAAGGAACGGCAAGGAGACCCCGAGGGTTCTGGGTTCTGCAGTGAGACGGCAGGCGCACGAGGCCTCACGAAACGGCGTTCTCAGCTTCAGAGCCACTAGGCGGCGCTCTCAATGAAACCTCACGTCATTTTCAGACCAAGAGCGCCCCCTACTGAGCCCGCGTCAGCCCATCACTGGTCCTCCGCCGGGTCAGTATCTCGCTGTGGTGATGGAAGGTCCTGGTCCCCGGGCGGTCAGCGAGAAGGTCCCACTGGTGGAGGTGAAGCGGTGGGCTGGGGAGAGATGGTTGAGCTGGACCACTGGCAGCAACTGAGAAGCATGGAGCGTCGCCGTCGGTCAGAGACTTGGAGCAGAGCGGCAGCTGGTGCGCGAGGGACGAGTGGAGAAGCAGGTCAGAAGGGCAGCTGGAGAGAAACATGAGAGGAGGCGGCGCCACACGCCGGTCCCTCTGCTACGCCACTTTCTTCTTCTTGGCTTTCAACTCGGAGAACTGGACCTGCAGAAGCAGAGCGCAGTGTTTGGAGCGGCTGGCGCTGGTGTTTGTGTGGGAACGCGGGACCTCCGCCTGAGACTCGGCGGGAGCAGGATTATGGCGGGGCTCATAATTACACGGGCGGCGGCGGGCGGGGGAGGGGCCTTCCTGGCGGACTGATCCGGGCGGACTTACCTTCTGCACATCTGACGGGACCCGGGACAGGAAATCCAGCACCTCATTGTTGTCGATGCTGTAGGGGTTCCGCAGCTTCTTGGTGAATTTATTGACACCTACAGCAGAGTCACAGCAACGTGTCATTACCGGCAGCTCCACTGCGGTTTACACACAAACACCAGCCTGCCATCCCGACGCGTCACCTGACTCCGCCACCAGCTGAGGCCCCACTCTGCCTTCCTGCTCCTCTGACTCCCTCTCAGAGTCCGAGCCACGGGTCTGACCCGCGCTCAGACCTTTCTCCAGCCCACAGCTTCTCACCCTCTCTGACTCCTGCCTTTTCAGACTCTGACTCATGCCACTCTACTAACTCCATCCTTCTGGATTTCTCTTGCTCGCTGACTCTTGATTTATTTCGTACCTTTGACTCGGGACTTCTCTGACTCTGCAGCCGCACCTGTCTCTTTCTCAGACTCCTGGTTTCCAGACTCACTCTCTGACTCCTCATGGCTCACTCTGACTCCATCTCTTTTCCCTCTCACCTGTCTCTTGCTCTCTCTGACTCCTCCTATAACTCTACCTGTGACTCCACGTTGCTCATTCTAACTGGCGAGTGGTTTCTGAGACTCCATCTCTGACTCGTGTGAACGCTCAGACTCACCCCACAACAACACGATGTAGCGCACAGACATGTAGTAGGTGATCACAGTCGCCACCATGAAGACCAGCAGAGCCAAACAGGACAGGAACGGGACGGACCAGTTGAAGGTGCTCGATGGAGAAACACACCACTGTAAACCATCTTCATCACCAGCGTCATCATCATCACCATCATCATCATCACCATCATCATCATCATCCTCATCACCATCATCATCATCATCATCACCATCATCTTCACCATCACCATCATCATCATCACCATCATCATCTTCACATCACCATCATCATCATCACCATCATCATCTTCACCATCATCATCATCATCACCATCATCATCACCATCATCATCATCACCATCATCATCTTCACCATCACCATCACCACCATCATCATCACCATCATCATCTTCACCACCATCATCACCACCATCATCATCATCATCATCATCACCATCATCATCATCACCACCATCATCATCATCATCATCTTCACCATCATCTTCACCATCATCACCACCATCATCATCTTCACCATCATCACCACCATCATCATCATCATCATCACCACCTTCACCATCATCATCTTCACCATCATCATCATCATCATCATCACCATCATCATCACCACCTTCATCATTATCATCATCACCACCTTCATCATCACCATCATCATCATCATCACCATCACCATCATCATCATTACCATCACCATCATCATCACCACCATCATCATCATCATCACCATCTTCATCATCATCATCACCATCATCACCATCATCATCACCACCATCATCATCATCATCATCACCATCACCATCATCATCACCATCTTCACCATCATCACCATCATCATCATCATCACCATCACCATCATCATCACCATCTTCATCATCATCATCATCACCATCTTCATCACATCTTCATCATCATCATCAGCTCACTTCTTGATTCTCTCTCCAACACAGGCGATGTCGTCCAGAAGGTTCTGCAGGGTGATGATGACGTCCTGCACCATGTAGATCTTCTCCATCAGCCCTTTCTTCTCAGACTCCTACACACACACAGGATTTACCTGGACCAACACGACTCTACACTCAGTCTGGGAAGTCAGAGATGAGTGAATGAGATCAGGGTCCAGACTCAGTGGACAGGAAGCGTCGTCCTGCTGAGATGTTAAATGGATGGAAGGATAGATGAGAAGAGATCAGAAATGAAAAGGAAAGAGCGACGTGCAGAAGGAAGAATCACATGATGGGTGAGAGATGATTCATATCACTGAAGACAGTGGATAATGATTTGGGCACTTGGCTGAGGTTTGGAGGAAACATGCAGCGAGTGAAGGCAGAGGTCAGGAGCAGAAGAGTGGTGGTCCACAGAAACAGACTGGAGTCTCAGCAAGAGCAGGGAGACTTCACACGACCTTCAGCCGAGCCTGAAGGTCACGGCGGCTCCATCAGGACACGCACCTTCTCGTCGTCCTCCTCCTCCTCCTCCAGGTCCAAGTTGTCCTGCAGGAGAACAAAGTTCAGTCGTCCTCCGACACGAGCGGCTCACTGGCCACACCTCACCATGTCGCCATGGCGACCGGCCAACAGACCACTGGGCCACGAGTGGCCTGCCGCTGGTCACATGACCGCGAGGTGAGGTCAGGTTGTGGTGCTCTCCAGCAGGTGTCAGCAGAGAGCAGTGTCTCAGAAGACTCACCAGGTCCTGGCAGACTCGCCCGGAGCGGATCTGCAGGTAGTTCCAGCTGATGAGCAGCACCAGGAAGAGCGGCAGCATGTAGAACTCCCAGAACCAGACGGTGAGCAGGAACAGCTGTGGAGGAGCAGGTCACATGATCAGCCCCCCCACTGACCACTGCCAGGGACGGAGTCCTGGGGAACCTGCGTCTGAGCAGGAGAACAGACCCCAGCCACGACTCCCCCGGGTGGAACTGGAGCCGCGGCTCGTAAAGATGCAGATAAGAGTCGCCTGGAACTGTGGCGGCTGCTGTGGGAACCTGAGACCCACTTCAACCACAGACCACTCGGGCACACCGGGGACCGGCCAGGACCGGAGTCCGCTGCGGCAGCGGTCAGTGGCAGAGCGGGACGCTGCGTGGTGACGGTGCAGCCAGTCAGTCACAGCAGCCGCCTCAAGTCCCGCAGGCAGAGTCGTGCTGCTCAGACCGACCCCACAGTCGAGCACCTCAGGCCTGGACCTGCTCACCTTCCTACAGGTCTACGGTGGATCAGACAGACTCGTCTCCACCAGCGCCACCTACAGGAAGCCCGCTGCGTGACCTCCGTCCAACAGAGGCTCAGATCGACGTGTGCGTGCGTCTGTGTGTGTGAGTGTGTGCATCTGTGTGTGTCACTGTGTGCGTCTGTGTGACTGTGTGCGTCTGTGTGTGAGTGTGTGCGTCTGTGTGTGAGTGTGTGCGTTTGTGTGTGACTGTGCGTCTGTGTGTGTGTGTGACTGTGCGTCTGTGTGTGTGTCACTGTGTGTGTGTGACTGTGTGTGTCTGTGTGTGTGTGACTGTGTGCGTCTGTGTGAGTGTGTGTGTGAGTGGGTGTGTGAGTGTGTGCGTTTGTGTGTGAGTGTGTGCGTTTGTGTGTGAGGGTGTGTCTGGGTGTGTGTGACTGTGTGTGTCACTGTGTGTGAGTGTGTGACTGTGTGCGTCTGTGTGTGTGTGTGTGAGTGAGTCTGTGTGTGAGTTTGTGCGTTTGTGTGTGTCTGGGTGTGTGTGACTGTGTGTGTGTGAGTGTGTCACTGTGTGTGTGTGACTGTGTGTGTCTGTGTGTGTGTGACTGTGTGCGTCTGTGTGTGTGTCACTGTGTGTGTGTGACTGTGTGTGTCTGTGTGTGTGTGACTGTGTGTGTCTGTGTGTGTGTGACTGTGTGCGTCTGTGTGACTGTGTGCGTCTGTGTGTGAGTGTGTGCGTTTGTGTGTGAGTGTGTGCGTTTGTGTGTGAGGGTGTGTCTGGGTGTGTGTGACTGTGTGCGTCTGTGTGTGTGTCACTGTGTGTGAGTGTGTGACTGTGTGCGTCTGTGTGACTGTGTGCGTCTGTGTGTGTGTGTGAGTGAGTCTGTGTGTGTCTGTGTGTGAGTTTGTGCGTTTGTGTGTGTCTGGGTGTGTGTGAGTGTGTGCATCTGTGTGTGTGTCTCACCATGAAGGCCAGCAGGCTCCGCTGCACACTCTCCCAGCGGAAGCAGCTCTGGACGTACTGCACCGTGGTCATGATGGCTCGGTACAACGTCTGGACCCGCATCACATTCTGGGCCAGAGCCTGCCGCAGAGATGGGAAGCAGTTTCTCAGCGTGTGTGTCTCCACGGCGATGAAAGGACGACGGTCCCTCTCTGACGGTCTCTGATGACTCAGTCACATCACCTTCCAGGACCAACCCTGGTGCACCATTGCTGTGGAACTGACCTCCATCAACAGTTGCCTTGTCTGTCAGCTGCAGCTCATTTCGTGTCACGCTAGCATGCGCCGCCATATTTGTCGTGACGCTGGCAGGACGGCAGGCGACTTTTTCCTCATTCTCCTCACGCGAGGTTTTCTGTCATTTACGTCAGACTTGGCGTCAGGCTAGGTGGCGCCACAGCCGCCATGTTTCATCTGGAAGACTAGTTTTGAACCCTACGTGGCGTTTTCCGGTGGCGTCTACGAAGACGCTGCCATGTTTGTTCTCACGGCAACATGTGACGCTGTTGCTCCACAGCAGCCTTGTTTGCCGACACTTTCACGCCAGATTTTTTTCTTTTCCTATAAAGTCGTTTCCTCTCAGCCGCCATGTCTGTGGCGTCTCTGGTCAACACTGGTTCACGTATGTGTTTCAGTCAACTTCTGCGGATGACTTTCCCCTGGTGGGTTTTCCTCTTCCGTTTCGGAGGAGGACTCAGCGTGAGGACGGCGGTGTTGCCGCTTCTCCTCCGTGGAACCGGTCACGCTTGGGTGGACGCTTCATTTCGAGCCCCCCTCCCCCCGCTCGGTGACCTTCCCCTCACCCCGGTGCGGAGGTGCGTCTCTCCGGTCCGCGTGTTTCCACGTCTGAAGTGGAATCATGACGGATATTCAAGGGCCGCCGCGATGAAAGGCGCTGGCACGAATCCCAGGCCTGGCATTTGTGGCGATGTGCAGCAGAAGCATTAGGCAGATTTCGGGTTAATTGCCGGCGTCACGGCTGAGTGCGCGGCCGCGGCCAGCCGGTGTGTTTTGGCATGCCTGAGCTGCTGCGGTCAGGGGCCACGGATGTCGGAAATCTGACCTGATTTCGTCAAACGAGGCTTCCAGCGTCGGCGGCGGCGTGGCAGCGCTGCGGAGGCCGACCGCTGGCGTTAGTGAGCAAGGCATTGTTTGACAACAAAGAGTCTTTGTGGGACGCACAGACAGTCAGGCTCCCTGTCTCGCACCCTGTCCTGCACACTGTAGATCAAACTAATGCGGCGAGCGCTGGACCAGGACTCGGGCACAGTTGGAGCCCATTAAGATCACGTCCCACACAACTGGGCAGGACCACAGCTGGTCTGGAGTCTGCGTGAGAGCCACAACACACCTGCGCGTGTGACCTCGTGGGGCCCCTCTGCTGGACCCTGAATTTGAGGGTTCAACCTTAGAAATAACTGGGGTCCTGGTTCAGGTTAGGTTCAGGGCTGGGGAAAGGGTAACAGCCAGGAGAGATCCTCACAAGGACAGAGACGCAGACCTGAGTGTGTGCTTGTGTGTGTGTGTGTGGGGGGGGGCACCTTCTTGGAGAACTTGGGGTTGTCCTCCACGAAGAGTCTCTCTCTGGGACTGAAGGTTCTGATGCTGGCCCGCACCTGCCAATGACACCAGGTGAGAGCGGCTGACAGCGTGGCGCCCGCCGACCCCGCTCACCCCACCGACCGGGTTGAAGATCAGCTCCAGCTCCAGGCTGATGCTGCCCTTGGACGGGCGGCTCAGGTCCTCCTTCTTCAGCCCGTACCACACCTGACCCTTGCGCACCTGCGGACCGGGTCAAAGGGCGTCAGATGGGGACGGCGGCGGCCAGGTGCGACTCACCGAGAGGAGAGGGACGGCCACTTTGCCCAGGAAGTCCGGAGGCTTGTCCCCGTCATCATCAAATATGGTGACCACCAGGGCCTCGTGCACGTCCCTGACCGGCCTGCGGGGTCACAGTGGGGTCATGGCAGAGTTACAGCCGAGCCACAGCAGAGTCACTGCAGAGTCACAGCTGAGTCACGGCAGAGTCACTGCAGAGTTACAGCCGAGCCACAGCCAAGTCACGGCAGAGTCACAGCTGAGTCGCTGCAGAGTCATGGCAGAGTTACAGCCGAGCCACAGCCGAGTCACGGCAGAGTCACGGCAGAGTTACAGCCGAGCCACAGCAGAGTCACAGCCGAGTCACGGCAGAGTTACAGCCGAGTCGCGGCAGAGTTACAGCTGAGTCACTGCAGAGTTACAGCCGAGCCACAGCCAAGTCACGGCAGAGTCACAGCTGAGTCACTGCAGAGTCACGGCAGAGTTACAGCCGAGGCACAGCAGAGTCACTGCAGAGTCACGGCAGAGTTACAGCCGAGCCACAGCAGAGTCACGGCAGAGTTACAGCTGAGTCACTGCAGAGTTACAGCCGAGCCACAGCCAAGTCACGGCAGAGTCACAGCTGAGTCACTGCAGAGTCACGGCAGAGTTACAGCCGAGTCACTGCAGAGTCACGGCAGAGTTACAGCTGAGTCGCGGCAGAGTTACAGCTGAGTCACGGCAGAGTTACAGCCGAGTCGCGGCAGAGTTACAGCCGAGCCACAGCAGAGTCGCGGCAGAGTCACAGCTGAGTCACTGCAGAGTCACGGCAGAGTTACAGCCGAGGCACAGCAGAGTCACGGCCGAGCCACAGCCGAGTCACTGCAGAGTCACGGCAGAGTTACAGCCGAGGCACAGCAGAGTCACGGCCGAGCCACAGCCGAGTCACTGCAGAGTCACGGCAGAGTTACAGCCGAGCCACAGCAGAGTCACGGCAGAGTTACAGCTGAGTCACTGCAGAGTTACAGCCGAGCCACAGCCAAGTCACGGCAGAGTCACGGCAGAGTCACTGCAGAGTCACTGCAGAGTTAAAGCAGAGTCACGGCAGAGTTACAGCCGAGCCACAGCCAAGTCACGGCAGAGTTACAGCCGAGCCACAGCCAAGTCACGGCAGAGTCACTGCAGAGTCACGGCAGAGTTACAGCCGAGTCACGGCAGAGTTACAGCTGAGTCACTGCAGAGTTACAGCCGAGCCACAGCTGAGTCACTGCAGAGTCACGGCAGAGTCACAGCTGAGTCACTGCAGAGTCACTGCAGAGTCGCGGCAGAGTTACAGCCGAGTCAGAGCTGTCAATCATTCAGGTCACTTAACATTCCGTCTATTGAAGTTCTGCTTCCTTCTCTGAACCGCCTGGCGGATTTCTGAAAGTTCATTCTAAAGACTTGGATATTGACATGATGCCATTTGTCACGGATGTGAGTTTTGCTTGGACTGCAGTGAATGAAGACAGTCAATATTAGATGTGAAAAGTGCACATTTAGGAGGAGGTTGGCCGCCGTGGACTCCCTGAGCCGTGACTCCGGTGAGGGTCCTGAGCGCCGGGCTCAGGTCCGGTCGGGAGAGTCGACTGTCATGGTGTCAGGCGTGGTTGCTTCGACTCACAGAGTGAAGACCTGGTTCCACTCGGGGCTCAGACTCTTGTAGACGGTGCGGGTCTGCAGCCGGTCGTTGCCCAGCTCCAGCACACAGAAGGGGTCGCTCTTCCCTGCACGACAGCATGGGTCACACTCGCCTCTGTGTGTGGGTGTGTAACTGACTTATGTACTACTACCCTTGTGAGGACCTGGGTGAGTTTGTCACCAACAGAGTGAGGACATCTTGGCTGGTCCTCACTATGTCAGGACTCAGTTTGACAGCTGGGTCATTATCAGTGGCTGTTAGTTTGGCTCAGAGTCCAGGTTCAGTTCAGCCAGGTGTTTGAGATGCTGAGGTTGAGGGTTCGAGGCTGGGGGAAGGGTGACGGCCAGGAGAGGTCCTCACTAAGACAGCAGCACAAACGCGCGTGTGTGTCGGCAGCGCACCGTTCAGGTCTGCAGACAGCAGCTCTCTGGCCCGGGTGACCTTGACCTGCAGGAAGCCCACGTCAGCCGGGTTGGAGAAGGTCCTCTTCAGCACCTGCGCACACACACACGCAGTCAGTGTTGCGTCATCCCCGTCACTTCTGTCGCTCAGGACGATGTGATTTTCCTCTGTCAATCATAGGATGAGGGCCACTTCAATACGGCAGCGCCACCTTCTGGCTCAGACACTGCAGTGCACGCGGAGCAGCGTTGTGACGTCAACGTCCTTCCGTCAAGGATCATGTCAGCACTTGAACCCCAACATGGAAACTAACGGAAGGGCGAGTGACCGGGCCAACAGCGCCACCTGCTGGTCACACGCTGCAGGAGCGCTTTGCTGAGGTGTGAGGTGTGAGGTGAGCAGCGCGGGGGCGGGGCCTCACGTAGTTGTCCAGCTGGTTCTGGCGCTCCCGCGGATCGTCCAGTGGGGCGGCTGCGAGGTCACAGACGGAGACTCCAGCGCAGACGCTCCGGGTGAGGAGGAAGACCAGGCGACCTCTGCCCTGCTCCAAGCTCAGCGTGAAGAGCTGCCTCTGGTCAAAGGGCACGGCGGCCAGATCCACGTCACAGCTGCGACACACACACACTGGCGTCAGCCGCTGCAGCCTCGCTGCCGACACACACACACACACACAGCCAGAGGGGGCGCTCACACTCCCAGGCACTCCTCGCTCCTGCGGCCCTCTTTGGTCCACAGGTCCACCTCCAGCACCGAGGAGGTCTCCGGGTACTGGTTGAGGGTGAACTTCTCCCTCCACTGAGGGTTGGAGACTTTGCAGTGGTTCTGGAGGAGACGCACACACACACACCGGGTCAAGACCAGAGCTGGGGAGGACAGACAGAGCTGGACCAAGGAGGGTGGAGGCTCAGGAGAGGAGGACAGGAAGGCGTGGCACGGGGTTGTGATCCTCTTCAGGGTCATGCAGCTCATGCAGCTCGGAGCTCCAGGTCTTCCCTCGACCTTCACACGTCTGCTGAAGGACGAGTGGCTGAGGCTCTGGACCCACCTTGCTCTTGTACCTCTGCTCTCCCAGTCTGAAGCAGACGAAGAGGTGCCCGGGACCCGGGCCGCTCACGTCCTGACCCTCCACCAGGACCACCGTCACCACTGACGTCCACAGCTGACTCTTCCTCATGGTGTCGGAGAGACGCAGGCTTTGCTGCGCTCCGCTGGACTGGAGGAGAAGCGGAGGTCAGACGGCCTGGCGCCACCTAGGCAACAACCTCCTGAGAACATGGGCTTCACTGTTTCCTGACCCACTTCTGACCCAGACTTTTGCAGCAGGTCTGGGACAGGACTCTGACAGACTCACAAACTTGACTCGACACGACTCAACACGACTCGACAGGACAGACAGGCGGCAGCAGAGCACAGCTGGGACCTTCAGGGGGAGAGTCTTACCCTGGAGCTTGGCTTCCGGGGCCAGCGCTGCAGCGGAGCATGCGGGTTAGGTGACAGACAGACAGGCAGGTTAGTGGGGGACGACACATGCAGCCAGGACCGGAGCCCTACATTGAGTCTGCTGCTGTCCACGTCCCTCAGAGACAGAGTCAGGTCCAGCAGCACCGAGCCCATGTCCTCCTCCAGACTGTTGGGGTCCTCCAGGGCCACAGACAGCGCGTTGACCCTGACCAGAGGAGACACGCCGGTCCTTACAAGCCCAGTGAGTCAGAGACGAGCGAGTCCTGATGAGTCCCACGCGTCTGAGCTCAGGTGTGTGCAGAAGCCTCTGGTGGATGCTAGCGGGGACCTCACAGTACGGGCCAGTCCACTCACTTCTCCAAGTCCAAGTCGCTCAGCAGGACTTTGGCGGCGCCCATGAAGTCGTCAGACGCCAGGTCGCGGTCGTACACCTGCAGAGCGGAGACACGGAGGTGAGGCAGGTCACGTCAAAAGCCTGCTAGCATGTTGGCGCATGCTAACACGCACAACGCGCACTTCCCGCTCCTGCTCTCAGCTTCCTGTTGGAGAGAGACGGTGGCGAGTGAAGAGCCAGCAACCAACCTTGACGACGAGCGACTGGCTCAGGTCTTTGACAGGAATGGAGAAGGACTCGTTCCACGACGGGTTGAGGTTCTTGAACACCACCTTGCTCTTGTAAAAGGTTTTGCCTTCCAGCTTGAACTTGACGTACGGGTCGCTGGTGCCTGCAGAGGGAACGGCATGAGGAACATGGAGACGCTGGGAACATCCAGTCACGAGGCCCCGAGTCAGAGCATCCGGAGAAGCCGACACCTGGCCCACAGCAGGGGTCGCTGGAGAGAGAGGGACTCCTCTGCTGTGTCATGAAGGTCACGAGTGGTGCTAGCACCAGGTCTGTGGTGAGTCAGTTCTGGGGAACTCAGACCTGGTGTGCGTCAGGAGTCAGTCCCCAGGCAGGACCTGACTCCTCCACCATCAAACCTGCTGCTGCAGATGATCCACCATCTCTCAACCACACCAGCGACTTTCTCACGGACTCGTTTGAAGAGAACTGTTCTGGTGTGTGACAGAAGGATGTGGGTTCGAGTCCCCTCCCCCTTCCCCTCACCACAACTTCCTGAGACACGAGCCAATCAGAGTGCGGCTCCTGGCGTGAAAACAGAGGGGTGAATTACACAGAGGCACAACACAGGTCTGGTCCACCAGGGGGCGAGTCGGCCTCATACGGAGTCCTCCAGACGCGAGTCTCTCAGACACAAAGAAAGGAAGAGCTTTGACTCGCTACACGCTGGAACAGGATGCAGACGCTGCGAATGATGATGTCATCACCAGCTCGGCTCAGGACGATATGGAAACATCAGGGAGAAAAACCCTTTTGTTTTGGACGGAAACACACACACACACGTGCACACACTGGCTCGCTGATGAATGCAGGGCGTGGGGCTCAGACAGGTTCTTATTCGTGGAATCCTGCTCCGGCTGTCATCAGAGCCGCTCGCCAAACCCGACACTGCAAGCACACGCACACACAGGGTTGTCCCTCTGTCCTTGTTGGGACCTCTCCTGGCCATCACCCCAGCCTCTAAACACTTGGCTCACCGGAACCAGGACCCTGACCCAGTTGGAGTCACCCAGTTATTCACCAGAAGCTTTCACCCTCAAACTAAGGCCTAACCTTGTGGGGTCCAGCCAAATGACCCACCAGGAGGTGTTTCCAAGAATTGGTCCCCACAAAGCAGCATAAACAAGGCCACACACCTACCTGCGCCACAGTGAACAAACACTCTCTTCACACTTCACTTCTCACACCGGCCGCAGCCAGGGGGCGCAGTTGCAGGCGACGGCGGCAGCGTTCTCACCGCAGCGGTCCCGGATGACCAGGTTCCGTCCCTCCTTCAGGTTGATGGTCAGCAGGTAGGACTTCCTGTTGCCCTCGGACAAGATGGCCGAGTCTGAATCCATGTCGCCCTGGAAACAGAACACACGACTCGTGACTGGTGACGGGCAGCTGAACAGGGGGCGCTCTCCGTGTGAGGCTTCACTGAAGGAGAGTGCCACAGGACACTGACAGTCACAGGTTTGTGACTGAAGTCTCTCCACACAGTCTCTGACTCTGCCTCGTCCACTAGACTCTCAAGAATCAGGACTCCAACAGCAAGACTCTCTCATGGCATCAAGACTCTTCAACACCATTAGAATCGACAAAACTCAATAAGGACTCAACTCTCTGACTCAACTCCCTGACTCAACTCTCTGACTCAACTCTCTGACTCAACACTATGTCTCAACTCTCTGACTCGACTCTAACACACGAACACTACCACCGACTCTCCAGCGGTTTGAGTCAGAGCCCGTCTGCTCCTCAGGTGGAGATGCCACAGGCTTGTTGACTGGACTAGGAGCCCGGCATCAGCCCACACTGAACACACGGCGGTAGGTTTGTTGTCAGAGGGCAAACATGAAATCAGGAAGCTGTGCAAAGAAATCTGAGCTCAGCTGTTGGAAGCAGCGCGAGGGAGCAGAGCTGCCGTCGCCACGACGACCACACGTCCGACCACAGGTCCACTCCGACACAACCGGAGTCACAAGTCCTGAACCTCGGACCAGGATCAGGATCCTGCCACGACTCAGAATTAGAATTCAAATGAAGATGAGAAGACAAGAAACTGCTGGCGGGAACCATGATAACTGCATATTACATATTACCTTGCCATGTGTCATGACATTACTCCACCCAGACTCGTGGAGCCACAAATGAAAGAACAGAGAGATTGAGCTGAAACGTTCAGATCTAAAGCTAACCTCGAGCGTTACAGGTGGGATGCCTCGAACCGACGCCCCCCGCTGAGAGAGAGGAGAGGAAGGCAGCAGCAGAACTCACAGACAGTGGTGTGGTCGCGTCCCGTTCCGTCTGCTGCCACTTCACTTTGAGAACCATGCGGATGATGGCTGCTTTAATTCCCCCGAACTGACTAGATGCTTATCAGCTTGGCACAGATCGCTATCAGGAAGTGATGTGCTGTGACCGCTGACACCATGCAGACAGAGCTGAGACAGGAGACAGACTTGAGACAGGCCACAGAGCTGAGCAGAGAGACAGAGCTGAGACAGGAGACAAAGCTGAGACAGGAGACAGAGCTGAGCCAGGAGACACGGCTGAGCCAGGAGACACGGCTGAGACAGGAGACAGAGCTGAGTCAGGAGACAGAGCTGAGCCAGAGAGACAGAGCTGAGACAGGAGACAGAGCTGAGCCAGGAGACACGGCTGAGACAGGAGACACGGCTGAGCCAGGAGACAGAGCTGAGTCAGGAGACACAGCTGAACCAGGAGACAGAGCTGAGCCAGAGAGACAGAGCTGAGACAGGAGACAGAGCTGAGACAGGAGACAAAGCTGAGACAGGAGACAGAGCTGAGCCAGAGAGACAGAGCTGAGACAGGAGACAGAGCTGAGACAGGAGACACAGCTGAGTCAGGAGACACAGCTGAGACAGGAGACAGACTTGAGACAGGAGACAGAGCTGAGCCAGAGAGACAGAGCTGAGACAGGAGACAGAGCTGAGACAGGAGACAGAGCTGAGACAGGAGACACAGCTGAGACAGGAGACAGAGCTGAGCCAGAGAGACAGAGCTGAGACAGGAGACACAGCTGAGTCAGGAGACAGAGCTGAGACAGGAGACACAGCTGAACCAGGAGACAGAGCTGAGACAGAGAGACAGAGCTGAGCCAGAGAGACAGAGCTGAGACAGGAGACACAGCTGAGACAGGAGACAGAGCTGAGCCAGAGAGACAGAGCTGAGACAGGAGACAGAGCTGAGACAGGAGACACAGCTGAGTCAGGAGACAGAGCTGAGACAGGAGACACAGCTGAACCAGGAGACAGAGCTGAGACAGAGAGACAGAGCTGAGTCAGGAGACAGGGCAGGGTTGCTCCTGTGGCCTCTCTAAGACAGAAGCTCAGTCGTCCAGGAGAGACTCAGAGGAGACAGTAGTCAGGATGAGTCATCCTGGTCAGTCCCAGTAGAGGGCGCTCAGGCGCCCCTCCCAGTGGCCGCTCTGTGGCATGACGTATGTGTCCCGTCTACGATCCAGACAAACACAGGTCATGTGATCACATCCTGGTCACTGTTGTTTGAAGGTGGGTCAACTTGAGCTCCACCAAGCGTAAAGAGGACGAGAGCAAATACCCGAGGTCAGAGGTCAGGCAGCGCGGTGGAGGGACGTGTTAGGAGGAATTCGATCAACACTCTCAGCTCAGACACAATGTTTCAATATCTTTATGAGCAGAGGACTGACAAGAAGGAGAAGCACTGAAATAACAGCATGGATGATGCGACCACATGGTACAGAGTGGACAGACAGGCAGGGAGACAGATGGACAGACAAGCAGACAGACAACAGACAGACAGACAGGGAGACGGACGCACCTGTGTCCGGTCCTGAGGACTGTCTGGCGCCAGGCTGTCGGGCGACTGGGCCTCCGTCTCCTCCATGTAGACGGCTCTGTCCTCCACCGTGAAGCTGCTGAAGGACTCCTGCGAGGAGGCCCAGTCGTGGCAGTCCAGAGGGACGCTCAGCCTGTTCTGGCTCCTCCCTGCCACCCTGTCGGGCCGGAGCCTGGGCGGGGTGGAGCCCTCCCCGCGGCCCGTGGGAGAGTCCTGTGGCTTCACCTCCCTCATGTTGGGCACAGAGGAGCAGCGCTGCTCCAGCTGCTGCTGCATCAACACGGCTGCCTTGCTGGGACTCATCTTGACCCGCCGCGTCACCTTCTGACGAAGGTGCTTCAGCAGGCTGGGCTTCTTGGGCTCCATGACAGCGGTCAGTGTGGTGTTGGCTGCAGAAGAAGAGACGCTCCAGGTCACTCAAGGTTGCTGAGGTGGATCAGAACATGAGGGACGTCGACAGAACCCAGGAGACACAAGCTTCTTTGCTAACCCTCGGACCAGAGGAAGCCAGAGTCCGACCCAACCAGACTCCATCTCTAGTGGGACATCCAGAGAGTCCAGAACACTGGCAGGTGCCCATCAGGTCCATGAGGAGGATCTCACCCGACACCAGTGCAGGAGGGCGAGCCTGAACCTCAACCAAAAAATGTGCCGACCAAAGCAGTGTGGTCCTCACAAGGACAGCTAAACAAGCACCCACACCCGCGTGTGTAAAGTCAGGACAGGAAGCAGAGAAATGGCGCCATAGCTGTCCTGCTGTTTGAGCGTCTTCACGGCGGGCGTCAGTGCAGTACATGCGCCAGGCCTGTAGATGGCGTCAGCTGGAGCAAGCGGTGAGAGGAACCACAGTAAGACAACAAACACAGCAGGTAACAACCAATGACAAACAGCAGAATGAGCACAACAAACAAACAAGCACACACCCGGAGGGAGCCACGTCTGGATCTCTCCTCACACTCGCAGCCCCCTGCTGGCCGAGCCTGCGCTCGCCTCACGTGGCTGAAGCAGAGACACACCTTGACCATGTGACCTTGGCAGGAAGGTCGGGCAAAGGTGGCTGATAAAGCCGAGGACGGCGACGGAGAAGCAGGAAAACATTTGTGAGTGAAGTCGCCGCTGCCTGGCCTTCTCCCACTCTGAGGACCTCATGAGCTCGGGTCTGTGTTGCAGTGTGTGTCCAGCAGGGGTCATCTGTTCGACAGACTCTGAGTGTGAGCCTGTGGCAGAGGACCTGGCTGTTGCGACTCCACGAGTCCAAGTCGGGGCTGAGGCTTCAGAAATGTGGCGGCAGGTCGACACATGAGCCGTGAAAACCGTCGCCACGGCAACAGGCAGGAGCGTGCTGTCACACGGCCTCTGACAGAGCCAGACCGCCACAGTGACGGGCCCTAAACTTCACCTGGTGATAAGAAGCTGGCCTGAGTCCAACTGGTGTGATTTCCTGCAGCTTATGGGCTCCGCTGCTGATAAGACTTTCTTCTTTCCGGCAGCCGTGTACTTTCACGCAGCAACAGATCCTTAACTTTGTAGCAGCAACCACGAGAGTGGAGGTCGGAGCCGGCCCCACCATCAGGCAAACCAAGCAGCCGCCACACCAACGCACCAGGTTGTGTCCGCTCCGACGGCGTACACTAGCCAGCTACGGGGGCGGAGCTTGCGGCGCCACTGTATCGAGGATTTCCGCCTGAATAGCGTCAGCAGCTAGCGGACAGCGCTCACAGCACCAGCAGAAACGATGACTCGCCGCGTGTGTCCTGGAGTGCAAGCTCAGCGAGTCAACGTGTCGTGTCCTAGTCAGGTGAGGGTCCACGTCTAAGGCGAGTCATAACCATGCTCATCCGGCTTCAGCTAGTGGCATCGCTCGCCAGTTCCCACAGCCGACGTCACGTCGGCATTAGCATCAAATGACGCTAACCAGGGCCAAGCTGCAGCACCACTGTGTGTTGCAATATCACGACCATATTAAGTTAGTCGCAGCACCGACCTTCACGACTCAAATCGTCCTGAAAAGTCTGGGCCCATCTCACGGAGGAAGCTTTCCCCAACATCAAATGTCAAGATTCAAAACAACATTTCACGGTGTTAGGACACTAAACATGAACGTACAGAGCGGCTTGAGAATAATGAGCTCTGACACGAAATCTCACGCCATTGAAAACCAAGTGGAGACACGGCCATCACGCAGCATCATGGAGGTGGACATCATCATCATGACGGAGGAAAAAAAGGGTTCCTAATGAGGACGAGACAAGCCCACGTGTTCACCCAGGGTGATGACTGAGGCCGGGTCAAAACACAGAGGGGGCGGGACCAAGGCTGAGTCAGCGGACCGATGTATCGAGGAGAGGAGCGCCACTTCAACACTCACACAGAATAAAAAGTGACGTGTTTGTTGACTCTTGTCCTGAAGACAACAAACAAGGAGCAGTTGTTCTCCGCCAAAACAAACATCGACGTTCCAGTTGGGTGAAAGATGGCTGCACGCACCCACCGCAGAGGGAGCGCGTAGGTGACGTCAGGGCCAGCGCGCTCCGCGTCTCTGCAGCGTCTTCTTCTTGTTGCAACAAGACCTGAGGCCGCTTCCTGCGGACCCAAACTGGCGCCGTCCCGGGTCGAACCCGTGTTCAGCGACAAGCCAATCACAACGGCGAGAGTGGGCGCGCGGGGCCCCAACTTTCCCTGCGACACTCGCCGCGAGCCTCGGAACCGCCTGCACTCTGGCACCCCCCCCCCCCGCGGCACCGGGGTCCCGAGGGTCCCATCCCGAACCCCCGGGGGTCAACTCACCTGGGCGCCAGCGGAAAGCTCTCAGTCCAACTTCCCTGTCGAAGCCCCAACTCTTGTTTCGGTTAGAAGGCGAAGCGAGGAGCGAACATCGCCGCGTCTTCTCTTGTTTCCCAACATCGCGGTGAAAAAGTCGGCAACAGTCAAACACTTCCTACTCGACATCTGAGCCGCGGCGTCAAGCTGGCAACAGAGCCAACTGCTTCCGGTCGCTTCAAACTAAAGCGCCGTCGACTTCCGGCATCACCGAAACTTCACAGTTCGGCCGTGTTGACGTTTTGTCACAGACACAAACGCGTCCGACGAATTTAATCAGCCGGAAGCGGCTCACATTCTTACTCCAGATTAAAATCTGAAGTCTGACAACTTTTACTTTCCAAGTGGAACTTCATATTCATATTCATATTACGCTCCCACACTCTTTATCCAGCTGGAATGTAAACATGACACACCTTATTCACCTGCACTCCTTCCGTATTCAGCCTGATGACGTCACAGTGGACTCGGACGATGACGAACTCCTTCATCGCTCAGTCCAGCAGGGGAGGGAGGCTCAGAGTGGTGGAGGCCCCGGGGCAGACCTGGGCGGGTCTCTCCCCTTCAGCTGCTGCCCCTGCGACCTGACCTCAGGTTGGACGTCACGTGCGCATCCTTCGTTCTCTCACTCACGAATAAATTCAGGTTCAATATTGAATCCCAAATACAGCGGCGGGTCACGTGAAGGGAGCGGGGTCAACAGCGTCCGCAACCGCAGGACAATCAAACTCGCCAGCATCTTCCGCATCTCACATCTGCATCACTTCCTGTGAGTTTCACACCGTCCAGCAACTTCCTGACCACATCAGCCTCTCCCACCATGACTCGCTCTGTGGCGCGCGCCGAGGTCGACGCCTCGCTCATGAAGCTCCACGCACCAATGCTGAGACGCAGGTTTGTTGGAAAGACACAGCATCTGTGGGTGCCATGCTTGTGGGGACCTCATGGCTCAGCTGAACCAGGACTCATACTGGAACCCCGTTATTTTGAAGTTTTAACAGGGCTACAACAAATGGTCCCCACATGTGCAGCTATACAAAACACACACACACACTTCATAAAAACAGAACTGTCGACTCGTGTTTAAGGCTTTCAATAAACCCCTTTGATTCCGAGGCAGCAGACGCGCTGAGAAGCAGGTGACACACCAGGGCATCAACAAGTGATGAGTCAGCACATTGACGTCGCCGTTTCCTGCCAAACCCCCGTGGTGGATGAGGAGTTTGTCACCACGACTGCAGTCTTTTTCTTCACCAGATTTGCGGCTGTGCAGGAAGAGTCAGTGCCACACACAGGAAGTGACATCATCAGGCGGTGTGTTGCTGGTGAAAGAGGACTGGGGATGATGACATCATCATCCTGCCGTCAACACCACTTGTCGTAGTGAAAACTTAATGTAAAACATGTTTGGGCTGCAAACTGCTAGTGTCGCTAACGTGACTCGTGGCGAGTCAGAGTGAGTCAGAGCGGTGTGAGGATGACAGGCAGATGAGCAGCATCGTCATCACAACAGAAACAAGAACGATGGACTCCAATGTTTCACGAGGAGAAGCAGATAAAAACAACTGTGACTTTGTGATTCTTGTTTCCATCAGAGAACAAAATGAGCAAATAGTGAAGGAAAGCAACAGAAAATGAAAAGCACAACAGAATGTAGGTTCAAAACTCTGCAGGAAAAAGAGGACGGTGTTTGCAACCGTACTCTGGAGCTCAGGAGCATCAGAGACAAAAGGACCATGGTGTTTGCTGATGTTACAGTGATCTGCCGGGAGACTGAGGAGGAGGAGTCAGAGCCACCAGAGTCTGTTGCTGTGACAACAGAGAAGACGTGGAGAGGCGAGTGACTCGGAGCTTCTGATGCGGCTCTGTGACTTGGCTGAGAGTGGCGCGCCCAGGATCGTTGTCTGCCCGAGGTCCTGGTCGGTTCCTTCGGGTCACGTGACCTCTACGTCACCCAGCCGTCCAGCCGCACGCGCTTCAGCGAGGGACCGTCCTCGTCCTGGGAGGAGCAGGATGCGCTGTCGGCCGCCGGACGATGAAGAGGATGAGGAGGATGAGGAGCGGAGCTGAAGCCTGAGAAGCTGAGGGGCTCCCGAGGGGGAGACGCAGGCTCCGCCTTCACGTTCAGGCTGGACCCTGCCGACCTGCCGGGGGAGGAGGAAGCAGAGGGCGATGAAGATGAGAAGAGGAGGACAAGCGCGGCCGGGGAGAGACCGACCCGCCGTCGCTCCGCTGCTGCCACCCGGTCAGCCGCACGTCAGGGAAGTCTGAGGAGCAGAGAGAGCAGAGCTTCAGCGGAGTCACCAGCACGGCTGAGGCCTTCAGCTACCGTGGTGGAAGTCGCCGTAGACCTGGGACCCGGGCAGATCTGGGCCCCCGGCGGGAACATTCGGAGCGGACAGGGCCCGCTGCTGGAACACAGCGGCATTATGGGTAACGTTTGTGTTGAGCTGCAGTGACAGTTTTCACCACAGGGTGGCGCCATTGGCCACCTGCTCACCTCTGCTGCCGCTCTCCTCAACTGAGGAGGAGGAGGAGAGGCCTTCATCATGCTGCTGCCCGGAGACGCCACCAGGCCGTTGACTGAACACAGACACACGTTAGCTTCTGCTGCATGAGGCAGCCCGCACGGTGGCGCTGCAGGTGCGTGAGGACGACGAGTCATGCCACGGAGCTCCCCTCGGGTGAGTCCTTTGTGACGTCACTCAGGTGGAGCTAAAGAATCCCATCTTGAGGGAAGACCACATTCCCGGACTCTGACTCTCCTCATGAGTCAAAGCATCTCCAGAACCTGGGACTCACTCGGGTCTCTGGTGGCCACCAAAGCAACAGCATCCGTGATCCACCACCCGCTGAACATGAGCGGAAACCTTTTCCACACCTCATGAGCGACTCGCCGTTTCACTTCCTTCCTCCTCCTCCACTCACACGCACACGTGACTCATCAAGTACATCGACATGAAGAACCTGAAGAAAACCCCGCACTCACCAGCGTTTCCCGCCGGCCTCTGCGGGCAGGTGCCGGCCCGCTGGGCCTCGGACGCCACGGTGTGGGCCAGAGCTGCGGGGGCTCCTGGGCTGAAGGGGGGTCCAGCAGGAGCTGCGTGGAGGAGGCTGTGTGGAGCCACACCCGAGGACTGCAGGAGACCAACACAAGCCGCCAGCAGGGGGCGCAGCAGTCATTTCCTTCAGTCAAAATCGGCCTTTTTTCTACTTTCATTTTCAAAGCTAGCGTGGAGTCCAAAAATGAAAATCGCAGACTCAGACGTAGTGCAGTACTAGGCCACCAGGGGGTGCCAGCGCACCTCGAGCGGCAGGAGACGCGACTGAGGCGATACGTACATGTTTGTGGCTCCGCATCATGACATCGAACTGCTCGTGGATCTTCCTGTACTTCTCCTCGGTGCTGGGCGTGAGCACGTAGGAGGCCTCGGCGTCCGGACTGTCGCAGCTGCGCCGCTCCTTCTTGCTCAGCGCCTGCAGGTCAGAGGTCAGCGGGTCAGGTGCCTGATCGTCCGCAGAGCTGAACCATGGCTGAGGCTGTGGTGAAGGACACCACGCTCTGTCGTCCTCTTCTGTAACCACCAACCCTCTTCCAGATCTGCTGGAGAACATCAAGCCGCGTCTCGGGTCGGTCCTCCTCCCACTCAATCTCCTCACTAGTCCAGGAGACAACCTGACAACTGTCTCCTCCTGGAGGAGCAGAGGGTCTACTCTGAGCCTCTGACTGAGCTCCATCACCTGGACAGAACCTTCCAGACTGAGAGGAGCCCATGCTCAGCTGTTGCAGCTGGACCTTCTTCAGAGCACTGAAACCTCCGTCCTGATGACATCATCACTCTGGAATTCGTGGTCACACGCTCAGAGACGTGAGAGGATTCGAAGACTAAACTGAGCCGTGACCGAGGCGGCGCCCTCATGATCCCAGTTTAGACACAACACTCTGACTCACTCTGACTCGGTGGATCCAACCACAGCTGACAAACCATCCTCCAGGAGACACGAGGAACGAGTCCTGACACTCGTCAAGTTTCAACACACAGAGAGGAGCTGAAATAAGCAGGAAGTCGCTTGAAAACGAAAGGAAGAAAGAGAACACAGAAAATGCCGCGAAAAGTACCTAACAAAAAGTTCAAAATCTGATTAAGAGTGTTTCAGTAGGTAAGAAGTAAAAGGCCATCTGAAAACTTAAAAAGTGTAGTAACAGATACATTTTAATTAAAATATAAATGTGATTTATAATTCAAATATAAATAAAAACCTTATTTATATTTGAATTATATAAATATATAATTATATAAAAAATATAAATTAAAAAATTGTAATATAACAGATACATTAAACAAAATAATCGGAATAAGTATGAATTTTTTAAAACCTGGAATCTTTCAATCATGAAAAAAAAGATGACCATAAAAAATATGAACTGAAAAGCAATGAAAAAGAAATCAAGCAACAAATATGGCAGACAAAAGCCAAAACAGACTCGGAATCAAGTCGACAGCTGGGACTCTGCCTCCGAGTTTTGGCCCCTAATGAAGAGGGACCAGGGTGAGTCAGAGAGAGTCAGGTATCGTGAGCTCCGCCGCATCATCTGTGGCGAGCGCAGAGTCCTGGACGCCACAAAGGCCTGCAGGAGGCTGCAGTCAGCGTGAGCAGAGACAGAGGTTCCTCCTCCTGCTACCAGGCCAAGGTCACATCAGAGGTGACAGAACCCGCTGAGCACCGTCTCCACACCAGAGTCAAAGCTCAAATCCTCCACACCCTCCGGAGCCGCTCCTGACCCCGCCCCCTGCCTGCACCATCAGGTGACAGGATGCAAATGCGGAGGCGAGATGTTGCCGACGGGGCGAAGCGCGAGCTCGCGTTACGGCTCCTGTTTGACCAGCCGCGACGCTTGCGGCTCAGAAAACAAACGAGGCAGTGAATTAGGCAAATGAGTGAGAGCGGCGTCCACGCAGGTGTCGGCCCGAATGGCCCGAGTCCTCCCCGAGACGCGGCCTCTGGGGTCAGACGGGGCAGGCGTGCCTCACCTCCAGGATGTCGGCGTTGGTGCGGCTCTCGTGCGGCTCGTGGTACTCGGTGTACTTGAGCAGCACCTTGTCCATGTCGGTGCTGGCGTACTGGAACAGCCGGTTGGAGCTGTTGAAGATGATGAGCGCGATCTCGCAGTCGCACAAGACGCTCAGCTCGTACGCCTTCTTCATCAGGCCGAACTTCCTCTTCATGAAGGTCACCTGCAGGCACAGAAGGTGAGCGCCACCACGCCCAGACAAGAGGAACCTGAGTAAGTTCCTCCTCAGAAGAACCAGGACGAGTCCTCCACACCCAGATGATGAGCAGCTCAGACGCCAGGCCTCAGCACCCGCGCCGACCCCAGCGCCACTTCTGGATCTCTGGATCTTCAAATAGGCCCCGCTGGACCAGTCCGAGCCAAAACACACACGGGGCCGACAACACGCAGCAGCAACAAGACAGAGGAAGCTCACACCGGAGCAGAGGTCCCCTGAAGACCTCAGCCGTGACCCCACCCGCTCAGCTCCCGTGCACCTCAGGTCGCATCTTTCACAGACTCTCTCTCCGCTTCACTCGCCCCCAGCCCTACACTGGCCCACTGTCTCCTTCCCCTGTTCTCTCTGCCCCACTTGCTTTCCTTCATTTGCTCTCCTTCCCTCGCTCGCTCTCCATCCCTCACTTTCACTCCTTCACTCGCTCTCCTTCCCTCACTCACTCGCCTTCCTTCCATTTCTCGCTTACTCTTGGTTTCCTTTTGATCCCTCTCTCGCCTTCCTTCACTCGCTCGCCATCCCTCGCTTTCACTCCTACGCTAGCTTTCCCTTTGCTCCCTCCCTCTCCTTCACTCGCTCTCCTTCCTTCCTTCGTTCTGGTTTCATGGTGGGACAAGCTTCGCAGGTGAATTGGCACCAGCACATCTAATGCAGTCCCTCACTGAAGGGTTGCAGGAGAGACGAAGGCATCTTCAGTGTTCTGCCCTCGACTGGTGTGCACTGTGGTTTGTTCAAGAGTCTGGTCAACGCAGCGGTCAGGGGCGTGAGTGAATGAGAACATGAGGATGTCGTCTTCACTCTCTGTCTGCTTGACCTCCTGACCTGCGGGTCGAGTGGTCGGTCCTTCCAGAGGAAATCCAGTTTGGTGTTCTTCACGTCGAGAGCAGACGACCGGTTTCTCTCGTGAACAAGCGAAGAGCACAGAAGCACAGCAGTTCTGGACGGGTCTTAACCCAGATGTTGTGCGGAAACTAGTCGGCCGACGCCGAATCCTTCACGCTGACTACACTCTGTAGTTGCCGACTGCGTCCCGAGGCTCCGTCGAGAGCAGCTCATCTGCCGTGAGGCTACTGACCTGGCGGTTCCGCTCGTCCGCGATGCGAGTGATCTGGATCTTCTTCCGGCCCATGTCCAGGTCCACAGTAGTGAAGCAGACTTCAGTCAACAGAGAGGACTCCTGCCAGGTTCCTGCTGACGGGTCTGGACAGCAGCATCAGCTCCGCGTCCTGCAAGACACCACCGGAACACCTGAGAGTCTTCTTCGTCCTGCGCCCTCTGCGCTGCCACTCGACCCCCGGAGCAGACGCTGCCCCACTCACAGATCCACGCGCTGTTTTACTGTCCCTTCTTAAATTAATTCTCCCGCTTTAACTATCTTTAATCATCGACTTCTCAAATTTTAGATCCACTGATGATACACTAGATTATTGATCCCACACTGGGGGTGGGGGGTTCACTGCAGGCAGCAGACCAGACAAAGCCGCGCAAAAGACAAATGAATGAATTTACTAATTAAAAACAATAGAAAACAAATGAAGTCAAACAATAAAATATGAAAAAGAAAGAGCAATGTAGTCATCGAGTCATTGGGAGAGTGGTAGAAAGAAGGTCGAAAGGAAGGCAGAAAGAGAAAGAAAGAAAGGAGGAAAGAAAAGAAAGAAAGAAGGAAAGAAAAGAAAGAAAGAAAGAAAGAAGGAAAGGTAGACAGAAAGAAAGGAAGTAGGAAAAAGAGAAAAAAGGAAAGAAAGGAAGACAGAAAGAAAGAAAGAAAGAAAGAAAGAAAAGAAAGAAAGTATGACAGACAGAAAGAAAAAATAAAGAAAGAAAGAAAGAAGGAAAAAGAAAGGAAGAAAAAAGAAAGAAAGAAAGAAGGAAAAAGAAAGCAAGAAAAAAGAAAGGATGATAGAAAGAAAGAAAGGAAGAAAGAAAGAAAGAAAGAAGGAAAGGAAAGAAAGAGAAAGAAAGGATGACAGAAAGAAAGAGAGAAGGAAAGAGAAAGAAAGGAAGGGAGAAAAAAGCAGGAAAGAAAGATTGAAAGAGACACATGATGATGTCTTTTCTCAATAAGAGCGATTTGCTCTTGTCTTGTCCACTTGCTATCCTCGACGTCTCTGCTCCTCTGCTCTGACTTCATTCATCAGAGGTGCTTTCTGAGACCCCCACAGGTTTTGTGAAGGGAGTTGAGTGGCATTAGCCGCCGTGAGCAGCCGCCGGCGACGGCACAACCGACCGCCGTCTCCGGGGTCGCTGGATTAAAGCCGTCCTCAGAGAGAGAAGCTCAGCGCCAACCCAGAGTGGAAGTTCTGGTGTCCCGCCGGCGTCTTCCGAGTGGGAAGGTCACTCGCCAGAGAGAGAGGAAGCGGAACCTACCTCGTCCTGCAGGGTCCTCCTCCGCCTGACTGAGCCCAGATCCCCCACAGACCCTCAGCATCCCCCTAATCTCATTAGAGCTGGGAGGAGACTGGGAGCGGCTTTGTCCTCGGCCACCCTGGATTACGGCGGCAGAGGTGGGGAACCAGACCCGGGCGAGGAGACGCAGAGGAAGCCAGCTGCTGATCTGGAGACAATACTTCTGAGTGACTAATCCTCCATCTCGATCATCTCAGAGCTACATGTCAAATCAAAGCCATAATGTGATGGTGGCGCCGCACGGTAGCAGGTCTGAGCCCACCCGGATCCCGGATCATCCTCCCGAGTCGGCTCAGGAAACCTAGAGGACTCCTTCCAGCGCCAGGATTTAAAGGTCAGCGGGATTTACGTGCCGTACAATCTGCATGATTTGATGGGGAAGATGCAAATGTTTGGGGCCAAAATCCTCCAGAATCCTCCTGCGCTGAGCCGGAACACTCTCATCTTCATTTGCGAGATGGTTGGCTGAGATCGTCAGGTCGCACACCAGCCTCAGAAACACGCAGAACCCTGGATCTGTCACCGGTCTGACTGGGATCCTTCTCCCAGAGGGACCGCGAAGCACCCAGACCAGCCACTGCACCAGCACCAGTTCAAGTCACGCGGCAGGTCACCACCTTATGACAGGCAGCGGGGTCAGAGCACCAAGCACGGACCCATTTGAGGCTCAGCAGCTCCAGACTCCCGCCTGACCGTGGCGGCTCCTGCTTACAAGCGAGGGAAACGTTCTTCCACATGGCTCGCTCGCACCGGACGGCTCTGCTCCCTGGAACCAGTCGACCTCAGTCGCGGACAGAGAGAGAAATGACCCAGAAGATGCCAGGCGTCCAGCGGGGGCACAACTTCAGGTTCACTCCGGACATTCTGGTCCAGACTTGACCCTGGGTCTCAGGAAGTTCATGTCACAAGCAAAGCTGGTTCTGCTCATCACTGAGGAAGATGACGGTGAAGACGATGCTCTCTCGCTCCACTTCCTTTCCCACACTGGTGAGGTGCCGCTGACCCGGCCCTGAACTCCGGTAAACTACAACAACAGAGATCCGAGAAGATGAAGCAGGATCTCCTCTCCCCAGTGGCGCTCCAGTCTTTCATGCCCCCCCTCATGAAAGACCCCCCCGGCGCAGATCTAATTGAGACGACCCAGAAGTGACCTCCGCTCCAGTTGGTCCGACAGCTGATCAATGAAGCCTCAAACTGAGCGAAGGCCCTCTGTCGGGGCGGATCCAGGTCCAGATCTGAGCAGGGATTACATCGAGACCACAGGAGAGCAGCGCATTTTAGCCCCAACATTACGACCACCTGCGCAACAAGGGAGCCTCATTTCCATCTGAACAGAACCTAAACCAGACACCAGTCATCTTCAGTCGTCGAAGGTTCTGGTTCTGGAAGAGGCCTCCATAACCAGAGAGACAAACCCGAACGTCACAAAAGACTATTGCGTACATGCTGACACGGGCCTCACTTGACTCTCACCACAGGAGGACAACAGCTTCCAGTGTTTGTGAGAGGCTTGTTGCTGGCTTGTTCTGACCTGGACCGACCGCATCCTTGCTGGACCTCCTCCCCGGTCTGGACCCAGTGTCTTGTTACAGGTCAGCAGAGGTCGTTCAGCGGAACACGATTTGCATGGGAGGATGCGCGCAGAGCCACCATGAGCATCGCAGGTTCACTCAGCCCTTCATCTGCTCAAGCTCCTGTCGCGTCAACACTGGAACACTGGAGCCCCACTCTCCAGCCACAGAGATGAGGATGCCATCGAAACTCTGAGTGTCAAAGAAACAGTCATGTGTTGACGCTGAGATGCTCGGATCACAGAGGAGTCAGTCTCAAACAGCACGCCAAGGTTTGATCTTGGTTCGAACCCTTTTCATCAACAGAGTCAGGACATTTGGGCGGGTCCTCACTTTGTTGAAACTACAAAATATTCTAACTGTGTTCCAGAGTCGTGGTTCAGGTGAGCCATGTGTTTTGGATGGTTAGGTTTAGGGGGAGAGGCTGGGGAAAGGGTGATGGCCATGACAGTCCTCATTAGGATAGGAAGACAAAGGTGTGTGTGTGTGTGTGTGTGTGTGCGAGAGAGCGAGCTAGAGAGGGAGAGACTGCATCTGTCCTGGCTCTGTTGAACTGGGCAGATGCTGATGTGGTTCTGTTGATGACATGTGGAGCTTGAACCAGTGACACACACACACACAAGTTTGTCCTTGTGAGGACCTCTCCTGGACATCACCCTTTCCCCTGCCTCTCCGACTAAACCTCACCTGAACCAGACTGGAACCCAGTTACAACCAACGACTTTTACTGAGCTTTGAACGCTCTAAAGCTTGTGAGGACCGGCCCAAGTGTCCTCACAGGAAGGAGGCCTTTCAAGACTTGGTCCTCACAGGTACGGCAAAAGAGGCCCGCAGACACACAGCGAGTGGAGGCGGGCCACAGACCGGGGCGAGGTGGCTGCAGCTAAGATGCTCTTGTGTCCTGGAGAGGAACACAGCGAGAAGTCGGTCCTCTGAGCACCAGGAGAGCTCTGATCCTGTCGGGATGTTTGGTGAGTTAGCGAGGCTGCAGGACGGGTCTGTGGTCTCCACCCCACCCTCAACCCCCCCTCACCCGCCCAGAGATCAGTTTACTAATGATAGAACACTTTCAGCCTGTGGTGACCACAAATAGCTCCACTCTCCAAGAACAGGCCTCTCTGTCTGACCACTGGCCACTGTGTGTGTGTGTGTGTGTGTTTGGCGTGTGACACAGTACATGATTCCTGCGTGACCGTCTGTTTGAGTGTGTCTCTCTACTCCCGGTTCTATGTGCCTCTGTAACTCAGTGTGTGTGTGTGACTCAGTAACTCAGTGTGTGACTCAGTAACTCAGTGTGTGTGTGTGACTCAGTAACTCAGTGTGTGTGTGACTCAGTAACTCAGTGTGTGACTCAGTAACTCAGTGTGTGACTCAGTAACTCAGTGTGTGTGTGTGACTCAGTAACTCAGTGTGTGTGTGTGACTCAGTAACTCAGTGTGTGTGTGACTCAGTAACTCAGTGTGTGTGTGTGACTCAGTAACTCAGTGTGTGTGACTCAGTAACTCAGTGTGTGACTCAGTAACTCAGTGTGTGTGTGTGACTCAGTAACTCAGTGTGTGTGACTCAGTAACTCAGTGTGTGTGACTCAGTAACTCAGGGTGTGACTCAGTAACTCAGTGTGTGTGTGACTCAGTAACTCAGTGTGTGTGTGTGACTCAGTAACTCAGTGTGTGACTCAGTAACTCAGTGTGTGTGTGTGACTCAGTAACTCAGTGTGTGTGTGACTCAGTAACTCAGTGTGTGACTCAGTAACTCAGTGTGTGACTCAGTAACTCAGTGTGTGTGTGTGACTCAGTAACTCAGTGTGTGTGTGTGACTCAGTAACTCAGTGTGTGTGTGACTCAGTAACTCAGTGTGTGTGTGTGACTCAGTAACTCAGTGTGTGTGACTCAGTAACTCAGTGTGTGACTCAGTAACTCAGTGTGTGTGTGTGACTCAGTAACTCAGTGTGTGTGACTCAGTAACTCAGTGTGTGTGACTCAGTAACTCAGGGTGTGACTCAGTAACTCAGTGTGTGTGTGACTCAGTAACTCAGTGTGTGTGTGTGACTCAGTAACTCAGTGTGTGTGTGTGACTCAGTAACTCAGTGTGTGTGACTCAGTAACTCAGTGTGTGTGACTCAGTAACTCAGTGTGTGTGACTCAGTAACTCAGTGTGTGTGTGTGTGACTCAGTAACTCAGTGTGTGTGTGACTCAGTAACTCAGTGTGTGACTCAGTAACTCAGTGTGTGTGTGACTCAGTAACTCAGTGTGTGTGTGTGACTCAGTAACTCAGTGTGTGTGTGACTCAGTAACTCAGTGTGTGTGTGACTCAGTAACTCAGTGTGTGACTCAGTAACTCAGTGTGTGTGTGACTCAGTAACTCAGTGTGTGTGACTCAGTAACTCAGTGTGTGACTCAGTAACTCAGTGTGTGTGTGTGACTCAGTAACTCAGTGTGTGTGTGACTCAGTAACTCAGTGTGTGTGTGTGACTCAGTAACTCAGTGTGTGACTCAGTAACTCAGTGTGTGTGTGACTCAGTAACTCAGTGTGTGTGTGTGACTCAGTAACTCAGTGTGTGACTCAGTAACTCAGTGTGTGTGTGTGACTCAGTAACTCAGTGTGTGTGTGTGACTCAGTAACTCAGGGTGTGACTCAGTAACTCAGTGTGTGACTCAGTAACTCAATGTGTGTGTGACTCAGTAACTCAGTGTGTGTGTGACTCAGTAACTCAGTGTGTGTGTGACTCAGTAACTCAGTGTGTGTGTGACTCAGTAACTCAGTGTGTGTGACTCAGTAACTCAGTGTGTGTGACTCAGTAACTCAGGGTGTGACTCAGTAACTCAGTGTGTGTGTGACTCAGTAACTCAGTGTGTGTGTGTGACTCAGTAACTCAGTGTGTGTGTGTGACTCAGTAACTCAGTGTGTGTGACTCAGTAACTCAGTGTGTGTGACTCAGTAACTCAGTGTGTGTGTGTGTGACTCAGTAACTCAGTGTGTGTGTGACTCAGTAACTCAGTGTGTGACTCAGTAACTCAGTGTGTGTGTGACTCAGTAACTCAGTGTGTGTGTGTGACTCAGTAACTCAGTGTGTGTGTGACTCAGTAACTCAGTGTGTGTGTGACTCAGTAACTCAGTGTGTGACTCAGTAACTCAGTGTGTGTGTGACTCAGTAACTCAGTGTGTGTGTGACTCAGTAACTCAGTGTGTGACTCAGTAACTCAGTGTGTGTGTGACTCAGTAACTCAGTGTGTGTGACTCAGTAACTCAGTGTGTGTGTGACTCAGTAACTCAGTGTGTGTGTGACTCAGTAACTCAGTGTGTGTGTGTGACTCAGTAACTCAGTGTGTGACTCAGTAACTCAGTGTGTGTGTGACTCAGTAACTCAGTGTGTGTGTGTGACTCAGTAACTCAGTGTGTGACTCAGTAACTCAGTGTGTGTGTGTGACTCAGTAACTCAGTGTGTGTGTGACTCAGTAACTCAGTGTGTGTGTGACTCAGTAACTCAGTGTGTGTGTGTGACTCAGTAACTCAATGTGTGTGTGACTCAGTAACTCAGTGTGTGTGTGACTCAGTAACTCAGTGTGTGTGTGACTCAGTAACTCAGTGTGTGTGTGTGACTCAGTAACTCAGTGTGTGTGTGTGACTCAGTAACTCAGTGTGTGTGTGTGACTCCGTAACTCTGAGCCTCCTTCTGCTCAACAGAGCTACATGGACCTGACTACCTGCCTCTGAAGCCTGTGGGGACAGAGAGCAGCAGACAGACTGCCTCGCTCAACTGACAGCCAGAATAACTGAGGCGCGAGCTACATGCTAGCAGCTGATGAAATATGAAAGGAAGAGGAAGAGGATGAGGAGGAAGAGGAAGAAGAGGAGGAGGAGGAAGAGGATGAGGAGGAGGAGGAAAAGGAGGAGGAAGAGGCAGAGGAGGAGGAGGAAGAGGAGGAAGAGGAAGAGGAGGAGGAGGAGGAAGAAGAGGAGGAGGAGGAGGAGGAAGAAGGGGAGGAGGAGGAGGAGGAAGAGGAGGAGGAGGAGGTGAAGGAGGAGGAGGAAGAAGCGGAGGAGGAGGAGGAGGAGGAGGTGGAGGAGGTGAAGGAGGAGGAGGAGGAAGAGGAAGAAGAGGAGGAGGAGGTGAAGGAGGAGGAGGTGAAGGAGGAGGAGGAAGTGGAGGAGGAGGAGGAGGTGAAGGAGGAGCAGGAGGAGGAGGAAGAGGAGGTGAAGGAGGTGAAGGAGGAGGAGGGGGAGGAGGTAAAGGAGGAGCAGGAGGAGGAGGAAGAGGAGGAGGTGAAGGAAGAGGAAGAGGAGGAAGAGGAGGAAGAGGAGGAGGAGGTGAAGGAGGAGGAGGAGGAAGAGGAGGAGGAGGAGGAAGAGGAGGAGGTGAAGGACAGGGTGAGAGGAGTGAGCCCCGCTCCACCTGCTGGACCCCACCAGTCGAGGAGCAGAGCTTCTACTCCGAGTCTCTCCGGGGTGACTGAGCCCCTACTAGTCCAATACAACACACACGCGCGCACCACTACCAGAGCGAGGAACGCTGCAGCTCCACTGTCCACGAGCTTCACGAACTTCTCCCTCTCGGTTCACAGCGCTGATGAACCCATCAACAGCCCGAAGCGACCCGTGCGAGCCTCCGCGGTCCAGCAGCGGGACCAGCAGCGCAGTGAGTGCGGGGGAGGAGCCGCGGAACGTCCAGCAGCGGCTGAGCGAGAGAAACAAATCTCCTCTTACCTCCAGCGTCCAGTGTCGCGGCTCCGCTCGCTTCTGCTCCGCGCTCCCTCCGCACTCACGAGCTCCACCAGGCTCTGGCTCCGCCCACCACGGGGCACGCGCGGCCAGGCTCAAGTGGATTTCCAGCACCGAGAGAGAGTTGGTATCCAACCTGCGGCGCGTGGGCCGCCACGTGACCGGACGTCAATCAAGCTGGTCCATTGGAGCGTTTTTGCCATCATTGGTGAATCAAACATGAATGTCCAACTCTCTGGAGCACAATATGAATTTGAGTCTGTTTATTTGTCTTGAAATTGTTATTTATTCACTTCATAGCATTTTCCTGATATCTGAGAGCTTTTCTAGCAACTTTTTATCCGTCACACTCTTTAGTTCATTATTTTTATTCATGAACATAATTTGTAATATTGATATTTTCCTGCATTTATTCATTCATAAAACAATTGATCTTTCCTTTAATTAAATCACACATCGTGCATTTAAACACCGACACAATAATTCATCCAGATTTGTCGTTTTTTTCTGGACTTTTGATATAAAAGTGTTTTTGTTTGTACAAATAATTTCCCTGAAAACACGTACATGAAAACATGATTCGCAATAAAAGGTGTGTCTCTGGTTCTCTACTGGGCCAGTTGCGGGTGGATCAAACCCAACGTTCAGCACGACTCCAGCACGTGCACCCGTCTGCTGGGATTCACAGTGAACCAGTTGATCTCCATCAACACTCGGGTGGATGTTTGAACCTGAGTCAGACGCTGAGAGTGGATTAAACGTCGCTGGCAGCTGTAATCTGGATCAAACTGAAGCTGTAGCTTCATAATCTGCCTGTTGAGCCAGTCTTGTGGATCGTTGTTGGTAAACAAAGATTGCAGTGTGTAATGGCCTTTCAGAGGCCGACCTTTGACCCTGAAGACCGTCTGGCGCCCTCTAGCGTCGGATCGAGGGCATCTTCCTCGCAAGAGTCTTTATTTGACAACACAATCAGGTTCAGTGGTAGAAAACACAGAGAGGTCCATAAATAATAAACATCAAAGGACAGCAGCAGACGGCAGGCTTGGGCACGGCTGCACTCTGATTGTGTCCCACGATGCTGATTGGGAGTCTGTCGTGAGCTTCAGGAGTTGGATGTGTTTGCAGCTGTGAGCAGAGACGAGAACAGAGAGTCGGGTCTCTGAGCCAGAACGTCCGGGTCGTCGATCTCCGCCACCTGGAGGCGCACAAACACACCAGAGCGTGAGGCCCCGCGGGGGGGAGGCAGAGAGTCGCGGAGGGCGGGTACCTCGCCCTGGTCCATGACCAGGATGCGGTCCATGTGCATGACGGTGTGGATGCGGTGGGCGATGGTGAGGATGGTGCAGTCCTGGAAGGCGTCTTTGATGGTGCTC
Source organism: Synchiropus splendidus (assembly GCF_027744825.2). Lineage (NCBI taxonomy): Eukaryota > Metazoa > Chordata > Actinopteri > Syngnathiformes > Callionymidae > Synchiropus > Synchiropus splendidus. The sequence goes on along the minus strand of NC_071338.1, from coordinate 33,769,031 downwards.
TGGATCAGAGCGTCCGTCTCGGCGTCGATGGACGCCGTCGCCTCGTCCAGCAGGATGATCTGGAGAGGAGCCGAGCATGACGTCAGCACTTCTCAGCTCAGCCGTGGATGAAGGGGCCGAGAGCGAGGTGCGAGGCGGCCTCTCGGGGGTGCCGCGGCGACCCACCTTGGAGTTGCGCAGGATGGCACGAGCCATGCAGATGAGCTGACGCTCGCCCACAGAGAAGTTCTCCCCGTTCTCCATCACTGGAGCCTGAAGCTTCAGCTCCAGACGAGAGACCTGAGGAGCAGCGGCAGGTCAAGAGGTCGCGCCTCAGTTCTCACACGCCGCACCAACCCCACCCTCTCACCGAGTCCTTCATGTAGGTCTTCTCCAGAGCCGCCCAGACCTCCTCATCAGTGTAGTTGTCGAACGGGTCCAGGTTGTACCTGCGGATGTGACAGGTGAGCGTGTGCATGTGTGTGTGTGTGTACATCTGTGTGTGCGTATGTCACCTGACGGAGCCGATGAACAGAACCGGGTCCTGCGGGATGACGGACAGTTTGCTGCGCAGGTCCTTCAGGCCCATCTTCATGATGTCCAGCCCGTCGATCAGGATGGTTCCGGACTCGGGCTCCACCAGTCGGAAGAGGGCCACGCCCAGAGACGACTTCCCTACACGGCGGTCACTCGCTCACTACAGAACCAGCTCACCAGAACCCGCCCATCTTACCGGACCCGGTGCGTCCCACGATGCCCAGCTTCTCCCTGGCCCGGATGGAGACGTCCACCCCGTTGAGGACGATGGGCGTGTTCTCTCTGTACCTCATCCTGTAGTTCCGGAAGCTGACCGCTCCGTCTTTGGGCCAGTCCTCCGGAACATCAGAACCGCTGAGGTTTCTGGGAGCTTCGGGTTTACAATCCTACACGTCACAAGAAATGCACAGGTGAGCGCTGAGACCCACAAGCAGCCTGTTGCAGCGAGCAGAGAGAGTTTGGACCTTGATGTACTCCAGCAGTCTCTCCACCGAGCTGAACCGGGCCTCCACCTCCGTGGCCTGTCTCACCACGAACTGCAGCTGGCCCGTCAGCTGCAACACACACAGACCCTCAGCACCGGTTCTGCTGCGGTCGGACCTCAGCTGACCGGACCTGCACGGTGTAGGACATGGCCAGTCCTTTCAGCGCCGGACTGATGATGTCATTGCCGCTCAGGACCACGAAGAGGGACACGAACAGGGTGAGGGTTGCGGCCATGAAGTCCAGCCAGAAGGACAGCCACCGGGTGCCCGAGTGGAAGAGCAGATAGTTGTTGTTGTTGGTGTCGCTCAGAGTCTTGAACCTGTGGAGGAGCAGAGGATGAAGGAGCCCTGAGAGAGGAGGAGAGACGCAGACTCACAGGCGGACGTGGTTGTCGCGGATGTTGTAGGCGTGGATGGTGCTCAGGCCCTGCAGAGTGGAGGTGGTGAGGGAGATGCAGGGCGAGCGGCTGATGTTCTCCAGCCGCTTCATCTGACGGATGCTCCTCTGGAACACGCTGCACACATCACCACCACCACCATCATCATCATCATCATCTTCGTCGTCACCTTCGTCACTCACAACAGGATGAGGGAGAAGAGAATCCCCATGATCAGCACGGCGGCCAACATGGCGGGAAAGACGGCGGCGACGATGATGATGGTGAAGGTCACGTTGAAGGTGAAGAGGATGAAAGAGTCCATGTGGGGAGGAAGCTCCATGTCAGCCTCCTCCTGGTCTTTGGAGAAGCGGTTGAGGATCCGGCCGGTCGGGGTGGTGTCGAAGAAGCTCATGGGGCTGGTGATGACCTGCAGAGAGAAAGGCTCCATGCTCCACATTGTTCCAGCTGACATGTGCTCCACACAGCGACGGCCGTACCTTCTTGAACATGGCGTTGTGGAGCCTGTTGGAGGCGTTGAGCGTGACGTTGACGAAGGTGAAGCATTTGATGATGGCGAGGACCACCATGATGACCAGGGTCATGCCGTAAATCAGCTGGTAGAAGTGCAGGTCTGGGTTCTGGGAGATGTCGCCCGTGCCGTTGGGTCCCTGCGAAGGAGGAGGTGAAAGGTCAACGCCAGAGCGCCCCCCCCCGCTGCCGGCTGCAGCTCCTGAGTCCATCAGCAGGCGAGCCGCTTCACCGGCAGACCTCCACCACACGGTTCACCGCGGTGACTCTGTGAGTTCTCACCCCGCTTCCTTTGCCCAGCCAGTAGCTGAGCCACCAGCCGCTGAAGGCCGTGGTGCCCACCATCAGCATGGTGACGAAGATGGTCAGGCAGGCGATGATGTAACCTGCGGAGCCAGCGCGGTCAGTGTGTGTGTTCCGGGGCGCGTCCTTCTCAGTGTCTCCCACCTCCAGCAGACTGGCAGTACTTCTGGTAGATCCTCCAGGAGACGGCGCCCTCCGTGGAGACTTCCTGACGCACCAGCTGGTTCCCGCCCTGCTCAGCTGCGAAGGGAGACACGGTCAAGCCGCAGCGCTCAGTGGCTCTGCAGGCGGCCCACAGACTCACATCTTCTCCGGGTGGCTGCTGCTTCCTTCTCGTCCGACATGTCGAACCCTGAGACGCAAGCACACATGACGCACACGCGTCCGTCCAGGAGCTTCAGCGCACTGACCTGGGTTCACCACCCCGTCATCGTCGTCGTCGTCCGCCAGGCAAAGCTCCGCCTCCAGCACCTGAGCGTCGTCATCGGGGGCCACCTCCTTCTTCTCTACCTGAGACTGGAACCAGGCCACAGTGGTTCAGCAGCAGTGTGGTATTGTTACTGCCACCACCAACTACTACTACTACTGCTGCTGCTACTGACATGGACAGTCCTGCTACATCTACAAATACATAACGATAGCAATACTGCTGCTGCACCTGCTGCTACGGATCCTGATGCTAATAGCACCGCTGCTACTGCCTCTACCGATGTTGCTAGCATGATGACAACTCTGTGTGCTAGCACAAGCTGATTGTAGCAGTACTGATACTACGCCTGCAACTCCTGCAGCTCCACCACAGCTTCTCGTACTACAGCTACGCAGCCCTCCAGCGCCACCTTGGACTGCTCCATCTTGTAGTTGCTGGTCAGCTGAGCGTAGCGGCCGCTAGCCTTCATGAGCATCTGATGGCTTCCGGCCTCCCGGACCTGTCCGTCCTCCAAAAGCAGGATGTTGTCGCAGAACTCCAGGTACTGAGGAAGAGGAGAGGCCAGAGCGTGGAGCCGGGAGCGAGGGACACACAGAGACGGGGAGTGTTTGGCACCTGCAGCTGGTGAGTGACCAGAAGCACCGACTTCCCCTGCAGCTCCTTCTTGATGCACTCCTGGAAGATGTGCTTCCCCACGTGAGCGTCCACGGCCGACAGCGGGTCGTCCAGCAGGTAGATGTCCTTGTTGGAGTAGACGGCTCGGGCCAGACTGATCCTCTGCTTCTGACCGCCCGACAGGTTGAGCCCCCGCTCCCCGATCTGCCAGAGGTCACTCAGAGGTCACTCAGAGGTCAGCGAGGAAGAGGGAGTCAGAGTCAGACCTCCGTCTGGTCCCCGTAAGGGAGGATCTTCAGGTCGGGCCGGAGGCTGCACACGTCCACCACCCGCTGGTACCTGCGAGAGAGAGAAAGCAGTAAGGATAGGGGATATGGACAAAGAAACGATCACGATAAATCCATGTTCATTCTATACCATGTGTTGTACACACTACAGTCTCTCTTGAATCATGATGAAAATGATTACTGGAGTTTGTCTCCAGCATCATTGTTTGTTTATGTCTAAATATAATAGTTAACCAAGTGTAGAGATGAGAAATTCAATGTTTCATGTCTCTCATGGAACCCGGTCGTTTTATTTAGGGGTTAAATGGAGCCGTCTGTCTGCTGTATCTCAAGAAATGATCATGGAGTCAGAGTCTATTCTCCAGATCATGATCCAAACTGTCAGTCCTTTGTCTTGTGTGATGAAACAATTCTCTCTCCTAAAATGCTTGTTCTCCATGGTCTTATTGAAGATGTCACTCAGACTTTGAGGCTATAGAATTTGTTGACAGTCCCTAACTGATGGCGGCTCCTAGCATTAGCGCTGCCTGTGAGAGTGTGTCCTCCATCAGTGAAGCCTCATGGGGACGCGGAAGAGGACGCCACCGCCGCCAATATCCAAGTGTTGTCACCTAGGCAGCGGGAGAGCTGCATGTGTTGATGTGAACCAAGGCAGAGGAGCGCCTCAGAGAACCTATGAGGACCACTCCATCTCATCAAAGAAACAGGGATCCAGAGAGTCAGAGTCCACCAGTGTCATGATCAAAGGTTCAAACTACCATGGTGAAGCAAAGTCCACCACTCTCTCCACAACTGTCACACGCGGCGGAGCTGGAGAGTGCGGCGCCGTCACCGTCTCCTCATGTTCTCGTGTGCAGGTCCAATGCAGCGAAGCGAGTGTGTCACGTGTTTATCGAATCTGTCATGAGACGCAGAGTTGCCATCGTGGAGATTGTGTTTGCCGGTATATCGTGTACGATAAATTATCGCCCGTCCCTTGAGAGCAGTCACTGAACAGCCACGCTGGCCTCAGCGAGGACACGGCTCACACACACGGTCAGACACCATGCTGGAGCACCAGGCCAGAGGACACTAAACTGGCATGGGAACAGATCGGAGCATTCATGGCACACAAGAATAGAGTCGTGCAGAAGGAGGGCAGACGGAGCCACGGCAGGGTGACGCTGAGGCGTCGGCGCTGCCTTCACCGTCCGCACCTGTGGGCCACGTCTGAGCAGGAAGCCTTGTTGCTGACTGTGACGCCTGTGTTATTGTTGTTGACCTTTCCCTCAGTGTGTCTGCGCGGCAGGAACGTGACAACGCTTTCCCGAGTCAATAAAGTGATGCTTTAGTGTGTTCAAGAGTCGAGCAGATATGAGCGTGCGCCCATCAAACATTAATGGCTTGTTGTGAGAGAGAGAGGCAAGAGGCGACTCAGCGGGATTTGGGTTGCGGGTCATGGAGGACCGCAGCGTCACTCACTTGTCCTGGTCGAAGTCTTCGCCCATCAGGATGTTCTCCCGCACCGAGCCGTGGAAGATCCAGGCCTGCTGGGACACGTAGGCGAAGGAGCCGTTGGCTTGGACCGAGCCGTGGAGGAGGTGCATCTGTGGGGTCAGAGGTCAGAGCAGGTCCACCATCACCAGAGAGAAGAGCTGACCTGCTCCAGGATACTGGAGATCAGCGAGGTCTTCCCACTGCCCACGTTTCCACACACGCCCAGGAGAGTCCCCTAAGAGAATCAAGTCCAAAGGTTGAGCTCCAGATCTCCTCACTGCACCTGCTCATCTGCTTGTGGACCTTCGGGAGCGTGAAGGAGATGTTCCTCAGTGTGGCCTGGGGCTCGGCGCTCTCCTCGGCCCCCTTGTGTCCGGCCACTCCGTCAGCCACGCTGGTCCGAGACCGTGGCTTGGTCCAGGAGAGCGTGGCGTTCTCCAGCACCAGGGCTGAGGCCGGGTCTTTGGTGTGGACCATGTAGGGTTCTGGGTTCTCCAGCAGCAGGATCCTCTGGAGGAGACCACGTTAGTGTGTGTGTGCTCCTGGTATAGCTGTACTGGTGGGGACAAACGCTTGGAAACACACACACTTCTGGGGAACATCTGCATTCGTGGGGACCTTTTGCTGGTCCCCACAAATGGTCCCCACAGGGGAGCCAGGCTGGGGAAAGGGTAATGGCCAGGAGAGGTCCTCACAAAGACATACGAGTGTGTGACTCAGGAATGAACACAAAACACTCATCATGCCCCACAAGGTTCACTCTCACTCTCCTCCTCTGCTTTCCTGCTCAGGTGTGAGAGGAGATGAGGCCCAGCTTCAGGTGTTCTGTCGCTGGCCTGTGGCCTGTTTGATCATTCAATATTCAGCAGGATATTAAGAGGGTTTCTGGATCACGACAGCCGCGTTTGTCTTTCATTATTCATTCATCCGTTCGGTCCCTGGAGGACGGGAAGATCCAGTTAAGAAAACACCCCTCCCCCGAGCTCGCAACACACCTGAGCAGAGTCACCGTATGTTGGTTGAGGGGCCGGACCAGGGGGTCAAGCTGTGGCCCGGGGGCCACCCGAGGTCGGCCTTGGAGGCTTCCTCTGCTTTTCACGTTCTTCTCTCAAATATTCTGCAGTTTCTTCTTTTGTTTCGACAGATGCCTGATTTGTTCAGTTTTACTTTCCCAGGAGGCTTTTGTTTGCTGATGATCACTTCAGTTTCACACACTGAACTGGTTCCGACCCACTGGTACCTGCAGTCGTGCGGCCGCCACGGAGGCCTCGGCCAGAGACTTGACACACATGGGCAGCAGAGCCAGGCAGAACCTCATGGAGTTGAAGATGGCGATGGTGGTGAAGGCCTGCGGGGGAGGGGAGGCACACGGGGTCACGGAGGTCACTGAGCCGACCCGCTTCTGAGGACTCACGTCGGTGGTGCTGAGGGGGAATCCCAACAGCGTGTGCAGGGTGAAGGTGAGCACGGTGGCCAGCGCCGGCGTGATGGTGGTGATGCTGCTGTTGATGTTCTGGATGTAGCTGACCTTCCGGAACTCTCTCCTCTCGCTGATCCTCAGCTCTGCAGGTCAGAACCTGGTGGTCAGAGGCGGGCCGGGTCCGCCCGACACGGAGGCCCGGGAGCACTCACCCGCGATCTTCTTCTCAAAGGAGTCCTCCCAGGCGTACATCTTGATGAGTCTGATGCTGCTGAGAATCTCGTTCATGGTGCGGACGCGGCTGTCGGTGATCCTCACGATTTTGGTCTTCAGCATGTTGATGAGCTTGGCCAGAACCGACTGAGGGAGGGAAGATGGGTGAGTGAGGAGCAGAGCTGGAGGAGAGCAGAGGCTCAGGGCCGGACCTGCACGGGGAGCAGGATGATGTAGATGAAGACGCCCATCAGCGCCGTGTAGCCCAGGACGTAGCAGGAGTAGACCACGGCCACCAAGAAGAGGACGGGGGACGCCACCAGGAAGCCCCCGAACAGAACAGCGTCAAACATCCTGTAGCCGTCGCCGGTCAGCACGTTGATCATCTGGAGGAGAGATGAAGAGGTGAAGAGGCCCTGCAGGTTGTGATGCGACGGCCTCAGGACCTCTACCTCGCCCATGGACACGCCGCTGTGTCCACGCATGGAGATGATCTTCTGGAAGCCCACGGCAGAGAAGGCGCCCTTGAGCCGCACCGCCGTGCGCAGGCTCAGCGCCCACAGCAGGGAGATGAAGAAGGCTTTGCAGAACTCGGACGTGAACAGTCCCAGACACAGACCCACGCCGTGGACCACCGTGGACCGAGAAGGGTCATCCACGTAGCGCAGGATCTCGTAGACCACAACGGCCTGGAGGAGGACAAGAGGAGGGTGGGTCAGGAGGGTCCAGTCCAGGTCACTATGAGGACCAACCAAGCTGAAGAAGAGTCTTGAGCTGAAGGTCCTGGAGCCAGTGACCGAGGTCTTTCTGAGCTGCCTCTGTACATCTCAAACTCATACTGGATTCCCATTTTAGGGGTGGGACTCGATGAAAAAAATGATGGAGCCATACATACAGTTAAACAACAAAATATTGGTTATTTGGCATCAGTTTGACAACAGCACAATGAATCACCATGGTTTTATTTAACCGTATTTAATATAAAGATAAGATAATATTTGTCTTAAAATGAAACTTGACCCCCCCATAAGTCCAAGCATTGTATTCTCAGCAGATTCTTTCATGTTTTAATTTAATTTAATTTAATTTAATTCCTTAAGTATTTCGACACTTTTTGTTGCAATTAATTAATCTTAATTAACTTGTTAAAGTCCCACCACATCTAAATGTATTTACTTAAAATATTGCTTGTATTCTTTTTATGTAATTGTAATATTCATATAATAATCTTATTATTACTATGTCATTACAGTGGTCTTACGTTTCCTCTCATCTTTTTCATATGACGAACTATATTTGGTTTGAGAACACCACAGGTTTATCGGACCGTAGATCTCCAGCAGGACCCGTCTGAAGAGGACCGTGGACTCACCGGGCCGATGAAGACCGCCACCATGGCCAGGACGCCAACCATGACGGAGAGGATCATTCTGGTTCTCTGGAAGCGCAGGATGACTCGAGACAGGGAGGCCTTCTCCGGGCCCACCCGGGCCACCTCCTCGTCCCACAGTCTCTGGAGTCTGCAACCAGAGGAGCGTCAGGAACGTCCACCCGCCGCACTTGTCCCCAGGACGTCTGACCTCTCGCCGCTGGTGTCAGAGGCGTCCAGCGGCGACAGGAAGAGCGAGTCAAAGTCCAGCCTGTTCCGGAACATGGACCACATCATGGGGGTGACCCAGGCGAACGACGAGAAGGACAGGAAGCCGGCCTTGTCCACGGGATGAGACCTGCAGAGAGGAGCTTCAGGTCAGGTCGAGGAGAGACTTCACTCCAGGACGTCGGGATGAAGCTCACTCTGAGGAGGAGAAGCGGAGCGGCTTGAGGGTCTGCAGGCTCCGGTGGTACTTCCCGAAGAGGGAGGGCTGCGAGGACTTCCTGCGGTCCAGATGAGTCCTTCCCATGTCGGAGTCATCGTAGGAGGTGGCCCAAACGCCGTTGTGTGCGTCGGGCAGCTGGAGAGCAGGACGGAGAGCAAACAGTTTGGTCAGTGACTGCAGTGACACCACTGTCGAGCTCGGGGGCAGCGGTGAGGCAACTTCAGCAGCGTCTGGGGGTCCGTCGGGTCGGAAAGGTGACGGAAGCGTCTGTACTCACGAAGCTCTGCTGCCTTTGGTCCTGCTTCAGCGTGTAGGTCTTCATCCTGCCCTGAGAAGACAAGAGCGCGTGAGCGGTGAGGAGTGTGCGCCAACGTCCCTGCCACAGCCAGCTGTTTGACAAGACTCGCTCCAATATTGACTACCGTTGTCCCCCTCGCCAGGAGTCACGTTGACAAAGAGAGAAACCTCAGAAGAGTCGTCCATCAACCTGCGAGTCACTGGACGACAACAACGACACACTGAGCTACACCACGCTGAGTGTGCGATGGCGCCGACGAAGGCTGGCCTGGAATTATTAATTATCGTGCATGTTATTTTGTTTATTTTTGTGTTTTGATGGAGCATCTGCGTGTTCTTACACACGAGATCAGTTGATGAACATCAGGGCTATGACTCCGTCTGACTTACTACCAGTATTGTTGGTGTCAGTTGCGGAGTTAGTTCATCTTTTGGCGGGGCGGAAGAAACTGAGGAGGAGAGGGAAACGTGCCGGCGCGCTCGTTCGCCTTCGTCGAGGAGGATCGCGCACTCCACTTCCCGGGATAATCCTCTCCAACGTCCGCTCGCTCAGCAATAAGATGGATGAACTGGCGCTGATGTTGAGACGGAACAGAGACTCTTCTCCTCCTCTTGTGTTTTGTGTTTCACGGAGACGTGGTTGAGCGATCTCATCCCGGACACTGCGCTTCATCTGGAGGGTTTCCAGCTTCACCGCGCGGACCGGGTTCCGGAGCTCACCGGCAAAACCAGAGGCGGAGGACTGTGTTTCTACATCAACAGTCGCCGGTGTACGGACGTGACGGTGATCTTCCAGCACTGCTCTCCCTCTCTGGAATGTCTGATCGTCAACTGTAAGCCATTTTACTCCCCACGTGAGTTCGCTTCATTAATTCTGGCTGCCGTATATATCCCGCCCAGCGCGGATGGACGTGAGGCTCAGAGCGCGCTCGCGGATCAGGTTCTGCATGTGGAGCGAACTTTCCCGGACTCTCCTGAGATTGTGCTGGGTGACTTCAACAAGGCGACTCTGAGTGAGGAGCTTCCCAGGTACAGGCAGAGCGTGCTGGATCACTGTTCCTCATCGCTCCGCAACTCTTACACCGCCCTCCCTCGAGCTGCACTGGGACTCTCTGACCACTGGATGGTTCATCTTGTTCCCACATACAAGCAGAAGCTGAAGCTGGCAAAGCCTGTGGTGAGGAGCATGAGGATCTGGACAAGTGAAGCTAGAGAGGAGCTGCAGTCTTGCATGGAGACCACAGACTGGGAGGTGTTCAGGGCTGCCACCAATCATCTGGATGAGTGTACAGACACTGTGACTTCATGGATCAGCTACTGTGAAGAGTGCACAGTTCCAACGCGCACCAAGGTGAGTTATGCAAATGACAAACCTTGGTTCACAACTAAACTCAGCCAGATCAGACGGGAGAAGGAGGCAGCTCGCAAGAGTGGGGACAGGAACTGCTACAAAGAGCTGAAGTATGGGTTTCAGAGGGAGCTGAAGAAAGCTAAGGCCGCATACTCTGACAATGACTGGGCTGCGGTGTGGAGAGGTCTCAAGGTGCTCACTAACTACAAGCCACGTGCCCCCCACATTCTGAACAACCTCGCTCTTGCACAGGACCTGAACAACTTCTATTGTCGCTTTGAGCAGCCATTTTGCCCCAGCACCTCTGTGGTCTCTCCAGCCCCATGTTCCACTTTACAACAAAGGACTGTGCTGTCTCTTAGTGACACAACTAAGACGAACGATGTCACTGAGACAGCAAAGATCACAGTCACTTTTGATGAGCCACCCCCTCACCTCCCCCCTCTTCCTCTTTCTCTTGACATCATGGAGCAGGGCGTGGTCACTCAGTTCAGGAGGCTGAACCTTCGGAAGGCGGCGGGTCCGGACAGAGTTTCCCCTGCCATCCTAAAGCATTGTGCTGCTGAGCTGGCTCCAGTGTTCACGGACATCTTCAATGCTTCCTTGGTGTCCTGTCATGTTCCTGCCTGCTTTAAGTCCTCCACTATCATCCCTGTTCCCAAGAAGGCCAGGATCACAGGACTGAATGACTACAGACCGGTGGCACTGACGTCTGTGCTCATGAAGTCCTTTGAGCACCTGGTTCTCTCTCACCTGAAATCTATCACTGCTCCCCTCCTGGATTCATTGCAGTTTGCCTACAGAGCCAACAGATCTGTGGACGATGCAGTGAACCAGGCCCTTCATTTCGTTCTGGAGCATCTGGACTGCCCAGGAACCTATGCCAGGATCCTGTTTGTGGACTTCAGCTCTGCCTTTAACACGATTCTTCCAGCTCTGCTTGAAGACAAGCCTCGCCAGCTGGACGTGCCTGACTCCCTCTGCAGATGGATGACAGACTTCCTGACCAGCCGAAGTCAGCGTGTGCGGCTGGGGACGACTGTCTCTGACACTCGGACCCTCAACATTGGGTCTCCTCAGGGCTGTGTTCTCTCTCCATGGCTCTTCTCTCTGTACACTAACTGCTGCACCTCCAGCCACGAGTCTGTGAAGCTGATCAAGTTTGCGGATGACACCACCATCATGGGGCTCATCTCAGATGGAGATGAGTCGGCTTACAGGAGGGAGGTGGAGCGGCTGGTGTCCTGGTGCAGCAACAACAACCTGGAGCTCCACGCTCAGAAGACAGTGGAGATGGTCATAGACTTCAGGAGAGTAACAGTTTCTCTGTCCCCTCTCATGTTGGCTGGTTTACCTAATCCTATTGTGGACTCCTTCTGCTTCCTGGGAACCACCATCACTGAGGACCTCAAATGGGAGCCAACCATCAGGTCCCTCATCAGGAAGGCCCAGCAGAGAATGTTCTTCCTGAGGCAGCTACGGAAACTACGACTGCCGACGAAGTTGCTGGTGGAGTTCTACACAGCCATCATCCAGTCCATCCTCACCTCCTCTATCACCGTCTGGTACAACAGCGCCACCTCCAGGGACAAGAGCAGACTGCAGCGCATCGTACGTTGAGCTGAGAAGGTGATGGGTTGCAGCCTGCCACCTCTTTAGGACCTGTATGTCTCCAGGACCCAGAGACGTGCAGGTCGGATCAGAGCTGACCCTTCTCACCCTGGACATGGACTGTTTGTTCCTCTTCCCTCTGGCAGGAGGCTACGGTCCATCCAGACCAGAACCTCCCGTCACTGGAACAGCTTCTTTCCCTCAGCCATCAGACTGTTAAATTCATGAACAGCCTTGTTGTAATGTTATTCTATTTATTTTATTTTATTTGTTTTTTGTTGCACTTTATTCCAAGACACTTTCCTAGTCAGTGGGCTCCCCACTGACCATGGCAATAAATCTGATTCTGATTCTGATTCCGATTCTGACATCACTTCCTGTGGTTCATGCTCTCCAACAATCGAGTCTTTTGCCGAGTCACTGCGGCTCTTCAGGAGGAAGTTCAACCTGAGCATCGTGTGAGTCGGAGTCACTTCCTGCCTGAAGACGGCTGCGTTAATGGTGCATTTCTTGGAGTCAGTGACTCATTAATTGCGGCGAGTCGACGGTGAGGTTCAGACATCACAGTTTTATCGACCTTCACGCGTCAGTCACCACCAACATGAGCTACTTAGAAGCAGACATCACTTCCTGTTCTCCAGAGGGCGTCGTCTGAGAGACTCAGGTCTGGAAGAGTCTCAGGGACTCACTCAGATGTGTGACACTCTTGGGTCGTCGCTCTCCCTCAGCCAGAGGTCACCCAGAGGTCACAGACCTACAGGCTCACAGACTGCTTCTCTCTGAACACCAAGGATCCACCAGTGATCCTCAACAACCTCTGAGGCCGCAGGAAGCCTGACAAAAGCTCTGTGGTTCGACGCCAGCGCCAATTCAGACATTGAAATTGACTTCCATTGTTCCACTGCGTGCCCGGGGTCCTTGAGGAGCTTCCTCACTGGCTTCATTGAAGGTAGTTTCCCGGCTCTCTGGACCAGCTGAGGCACGACTCGGAGGAAGCTTCACTCCACAGCTGGGAATGATGGAGGTCCTTAGGGTGGCCTCCTGCTGACCCCAGCTTGAATCAACAGTACCTACACTGAGAAGGAGGAGAACAGAGGTCCAGAGCACCCTGAGCTGGATCCGCTGATCCGGTGCTCAGTGTTGGATGGTCTGCCCTGGACTACTGCCCACGGTGGTCCTAATATTTCGGCTGCGTTAACATCACTGTCCCGGCCCCGAAGCATCACCTGACGACACGCGAGCACACACGACCGAGGGGCAGATTTAACAACACGAACGAGACGAAGACCTCGACTGAACTGGCGGGTCGAATGCTGGTTACCTGAAGAGGAGCTGAGGTGAGTGGAGGAGCCGCCGCAGCTGTGATGCCGGTGTTAAACTGGCCGCTTTTATGGAGCTCAAAGTGCAGTCTGCTCAGAGGTGAGCAGCAGAGGAGGATCAGCTGAGACTGGGCGGTAAATGATTAGAGTCCTGATGGTTTAGCGATGACCCGGGGATCTGACGTCACATGACCCTCCACACAACAACACAGCCGCTAACGTTGCTTCGGAATCCAGAGGCCCAGTCCAAACTCAGTCAAGTGGGTGATATGGGGACAGCCCTGATCTCAGTCCACCTCTTTGTTTATTTCTCTCATTTTAGTTTTTAGCATTTTCAAACTTTGAAAAACATCTATTTAGTCTAACTGAATGTTGATATCTGCATTAAATCCACCGTTTTCCTCTGAATAAAATCTGACATTTTATTCACAGAACTACATCGGAAATCATTAACTTCTCTACAAAAAATGTCAGTTCATTTTCTGATGGGAATGATGTTGTTCAGTCGCTCAGCAGGCTTGGTACCTTGATGTTTGTTTTTTTTTATCATTGAATATTTTCACTTCCCCCATGGATTTTCTGGTTCTGAATTTAAAACTGTTTAACCGGTGAATTTCTTTGAATCCTGTCACAAACATTAACCTTTTCATTCTAAAATCAGACTTATAGGAAGTTCAGGGAGGTGAAATCAAAACAAAACAAAAAGAGAAAACGGAGGAAAATATACAAGGAATAATAAACTTCAGTGAAGCTGGCGCTTATGTAAGGGGAACATGCACCTGAACGCACCTGAACCCGTCTTTGCTGTCGTCACATGTCTGCCATCGTTGCTGCGCCTCACGTGACCCCGGCTCCTTACGTAACCGTGCTGACGAGGGGGGTTAAGTCAGTCGCATAAAACTTTACAGACCGACGAACCAAGATATAAAACCCATCCCGCTTGGAATGACAGGGAAAATGTTGCCCGCAAGAAAGACACAATTGCGGTTCAAAGGTCAACAGTTTCTCCTCAATTCAGTGCTAAAAATCCTGACTTGAACCCGCCCCCACCCCCACCCCCACCCTGTTTGCAGGCCTCTGAGGTCATGTCACTTGTGTCGGACCCAGACCGAAGCCAGGGAGAAGATAACAAACCAAATAAAGACAACTAATTCATGCAAACGCTGCACCAGTTGTTGGAAGATGTTCCCCAGACTATTTATCCTGAGCAAACTAACAATAATATGTGGTGGTAGCTTCGTCTAATGACAACAAGTCAAGGGCCATTGTCGGGATGCGTTAAGCCGAGTGAAGGCACGTGCCTTCTTCACCCCACCAGTTCACGCGGGACACTAATTCAGACAGGCCAAGTTCAGCAACACACAAGTGGCAGTCATCAGGAAGAGGTTTGATGAGGGTCGGAGGTGGAGTCCTGCGCCTTGAAATAACCTGAGCCACTGACTGGCGGCTGAAGTGTCTGCTGCCCCCAAGCGGCGGAGTGCTGGTCGCCCGTGACTTGCAGTTTCTCAAAGGTCCACTAGGAGCAGTGCAGGTTCCTGCGCTGACCGTGCGAAGAAGAACGTCTGCCGTGACGTCACTAGTGTTGACATCCCGGGACACATGTCGACGGTAACGTTATTGACTCTCACACCGGTTTGGTCCCGAACTCGCCAAGTTGAGCGAGTGTTCATTTATTTGTTGTCTTTCCACTGTGTTTGTTGAGCTTTTGTTTAGCAGACAAGCCAATGTTCAGTGTTTGAGTGAGCCTCCTCGGAGAAGAACCCGGAGTCTGCTCAACATCAGAGCTCTTTTGTTTTAATGTCAAGAGGTGACACAAGGCTCGTGGAGACTCAAAGCACATCAATACGTGGAATACCGTTTCTAAATACGGTGCTGTACCGCGCCTTTCGTTGCCCAGTGTTGTTCCACAGGCAGTCGGGGTTTCTTCATGTCATTGGACAGAGAATAGCTGGTCATGGGCCTCGGTCGAGCTAAGAGCAGCGTCTTCGGACGTCTAAACGAGTGTCAGTCGAGTCTGAACTTTCGAGCACATGCGTTTCCCCTCTTCCGCCACAAGGTGTTGCCAAAATCTGCAGGAGTCGGAACTGCTCTCGCGAGTCACCGTTCGTCCCTGGACAAGAAAGTCCGGCCAGCGGAGCTGCCTTCTCCTGGAGGAGCAGTGCTTCTGCTCCGAGTCTCCCTCTCTTTGTGATCACGTTCGCCGCAGCGTTGAGGGATGGCGGGATGGTTTTGTCCTCCACTGTAGCGTCAGGTTTCATTGGTGTGACATCAACACTCATTTGTTTGGATCAGCCTCCTGAGTCTGGCCCCTGTTGGGCCACTCTGCTGCGTGACTCACTCACTCACTCACTCCAGCCTGATGTGTCTCTGAGGACTCGCTGGGGAAAATGAACCCACGAGATTTTATCGCTCGCTTTTTTCCCACAAATGTGATGATTGAAGGAGAGAGCGTCATTAGTGAAGTGGCTGACTGTCTCTTCCGCAGACTTCCCAGAAGACCTCGCCTCAGAGGAGCCTGCTGACGGGCACAGGGGAGCCTTCTGGAGGTACGTCAGTGCCACAGCCGTGTCAGTTTCATGTCTTGTCATGCGTGATGAAGTAGACAGGGTTCATTCGAGGCTCCTCCTCCTGCCGATCAACTCACTCCCATTAAACTGGGGATGAACACCTCACTAGTCCAGGAGACACCGCAACTGTCTTCTTCTGGAGGAGCAGAGGTTCTGCTCTGACAGTGCAGTCCAGACAGAGGAACTCTTGTACTGCGTCACTGCAAATCTGGTGACCACAGGTGAGAGCAGAAAAACCGACTGGTCAGTGGAGAGCTTCGCTTTTTGGCTCAGCTCTTTCTTCATCAGACTCCTCATGACTGTAGTTGGTGCAGTGATCCTTCTGTCTATCTAGAAACTTGAACTTCTCCACCTGCAGAAGGTCTCTTCTTCAATCTGAACAGGAGAACCAAGGTCTCCGACTTAGAGGAGCTTTTTCTGAGACGTGGGGACAGAAGGTCTTGTCTCAGCAGACTGCAGAGATGAGGTCCTGAGGTCAGTGAAATGGAGACCTTCAGTGGGCACATGTTGACGTCTCGGTCTGTATTTAAAGAGACCTCTGTGAGGTCCACAGTCATCGGGGTTCGCGGTCAAAGCGTACACTCACCTCGGACAGTTTAGCTTGACCAGCTGGGTTGGCTTTGTGGTGGTGGCTCTTAGGATCTTCTCATGTTTCTCATAGCACATCATGTCATCATTGACACTGTTCTGCTCACATCTCTTCAGCAGCAAAACCACCACATGGAGCCACTGACCTCCGACGCCAACTCGATGAGCCCAGTCCCCAGAGCAGGTCCTCCTCCCTGAGAGAGAGGAACAGAAGGTTGGAGGAGGAGAACGCTGCACTGGAAGAGAAGCTGTCACGACTCCAGCGAGGTGTCCGTCAGAGTCGTGGTAGAAGCCCTGAAGGCAAGGACGGATCTTCATTCAGTGTTTATGAACAGGACGGATTATTTATTGACTCAGTTTAGTCCTTAAGGCGACAGAGGTCAATGAAATATTCCAATCTGGTATCAGTACTTCAAAAGGCTGCAGCTTGAACACCGTTAGAGATGAATGTATGGGGTGACCTGAAGTTTATGACGGAAGGGACGAAGGAAAAGACCCTTCACATGACTGGAAAACTTTGAGGATGAAATACGTGTCAGAAAGAAAGAAAAGATCTGATGTAATTAAGAAAATCAGAAAGTGTGACGTCACCAAGTAAGACGAGATTGCTACTTTATTGAGATGACACTTTTCATTGTCAGGAAGAACAGGGTTTAGAACTCGCCAGCGCACCACTCCAGTGTTAGCTTCACTGGCTGCTCTCCACTGTAGAACTCCTGTTAGGACTTCATTGATAACTTTTGATGCACGTCTTGTCCTGGCCCCCAACGACAGTGTAGAACTGCTGACCCCCTTAGGGCCGGGCAGGACCCTCGGATCCACAGGTGGGTCTCTCCTGGTTGTCCCTCAGTCTACACTTAAATCTAGATCCTTCAACTCCGGAACAGTCTGCCAGAGGAGATCCCAAACACAACGTCCACTTTTGTAGGCTTGCTTTTACATGACATCGACCGAAATTCTCTTTTACTGCGGTATGGGCATGTTTACATATCAGCAAGTGTAGAGCCTTTGTTTTATTATTATTATTATTGTTATTATTATTATTATTGTTGTTATTATGGCATCTATAATTACATCAACAATTAATATTCTATTAATTGGAAATATTAATACATTTTTTAAATTCTACATTTAAATAAAAAAAAAGAACAATACCAGACTTCATTTCCAAATGTCTTTTTCATGACAAAAAGTGCAAACGAAAGGAAGATAATTTCTGTTCCAAAGAGTTCAAATGTGGTTTGTTAGTGCTCAGAACCACTGGATGTGTCATAGTTTGTCCAGGTCTGTTCAACATGACTGACTTTCATGTTCCTCTCCGGGTTCTCAGGCCAGGATCCGGACCACTTGTCACGGACCGCCCTACTCTCATTTGTGTTGCTATGTTGACCAGCAGGAGGCGCTGTGGCGGAGCTGGAGAAGCTGAGGAGGCAAGCTCAGGAGCTCATGGATGAAAACCAGGCGCTGAAACTGACAGTTGACCGTCTGAAGGAGCGGCTGTGTCGCCACCGCTCCAGAACTCCGACCCACGAGGAGGTACCAGACCTTTCATGGCGGTCATGTTTACCTGAGTTTGAGTGGAGCTCTCTTGTGTTTGCCTGGGTTCCCTCCCTCTGTCCTCCAACATGCCTTTCTGATTTGGTGTGAAGTGAGACTCACTCAAGAACCCAAGTCATGTGTTCACTCTGGAGAAGACTGCAGGAGGTGTCTCACCTGTGTGTTCTCACCCAGGAGCGGAGGACGACTGAGCTGGAGGAGGAGCTCCAGGAAACTCAGAGGCTCCACGATGAAGCTGCACGGCCTGGAGGACACAGCCAGCAGGAATGGTGAGACGTGTGTGTGCGCATGTGCGTGTGTGTGTGTGACGTCAGCTGCAGTTGGAGCGCTGCAGGTGAAGACCTCTCCAGAGAGACATCAGTCATGCTTGTCAGACTCAGAGTAGAACCTTGTTGTGGTGTTCAATTACCATAGGTGAGGCCCCGGGGCCAACCCAGGTCATGGGTCAATGGGCCCTAAATCAAGAAACACCTATTTGGAGCGGTCATCATCATGATGTTCTTCTTTTCTCTCTGCAGCTCTCAGCTCCAGCAGCTGGCCGCCCTAGTCCTGCAGGAGAATCAGGCTCTGGTCCACCAGCTTGAGGCCCACCACTCCCGAACCAAAGCTGCCCGCGAAAAGCACCAGTGTGAAGGTAGACGACTCTGGGAGGAGAGTAAAGCTGTTTCTCAGTTCCTCTCTTCTTTCACCCGCTCCCACTCTTCTGTCCGTCTCCACAGTCTCCAAAGTCTCCAAGCAGCTGATGCTAGCTGAGGTGGAGAAGGAGCGCCTGCAGGAGGCGCTGCAGGAGAGCAGCCGGCAGGTTAAGACCTGTCAGAGGGAGGTTCAGGTCCTGAAGGCTTGCCTGGAGGAGGCTGTCACCTGGGAGGAGCACTGCCGGATCACTGGACGGCTGAACAGGTAACGACAATATGTTGTTCTGCCCTCTAACAGACTCACAGATGGTAGACGAGGTCTGTTGCTAGGGATCAGTGAAAGAGACAAGGTGCGATGCTCATCTAACAATGCTGTGAGTGTGGGGTTCCCTTTCATGCTCAACGTTCCACACGGAGTCTTCAGTCTGTGCTCTGCCTTCATTTCTTACGTATTTCGGAGCAGTACCAACAGAAACCATGGGGCGCAGTGTTGCTGTTACCACCCGATACTTAGCTCTAGTGAGACACAATGAAGACATAACAATGGTGGCAACTCTCCGTCCTCCAGTGGTGATATATTTAACGTCCTCACCGACCACCGCCTCCTACAACGCTGCTTCTGTTTCCTCTTTTGCG